>NC_035164.2:5912542-6187521 GCF_001659605.2 Manihot esculenta | reverse complement strand
AAACTATCCCATCTGGTCAGTGAAGATGAAGGCTTATTTGAAGGCCTATGATCTATGGGAAGTTGTGGAAACGGGTAGAGACCCACCTCCTTTGAGAGACAATGCTACGGTTGCTCAAATGAAGCAACATAGTGAAGAGTGTGCAAAGAAGTTCAAGGCACTCTCTTGTCTTCATTCTGCTGTTACTGATGTTATTTTCACAAGAATCATGGCTTGTGAATCAGCAAAAGAAGCTTGGGATAAGCTGAAGGAAGAGTTCCAAGGAAGTGACAAAACTAGAAGCATGCAGATTCTAAATTTGAGAAGAGAGTTTGAAGTCCTTAAAATGAAGGATTTTGAATCTGTCAAGGAGTATTATGATAGATTACTCTCTGTTGTCAACAAAATTAGACTTTTAGGAGAGGATCTTAGTGATAAAAGAGTTGTGGAGAAAGTTCTTGTAAGCCTACCCGAGAGGTTTGAGCCAAAGATCTCTTCTTTGGAAGATTCTAAAAACTTGAGCACCATTTCTCTTTCAGAGTTGGTTAATGCTCTACAAGCTCTTGAGCAAAGGAGGACATTCAGAATGGAGGAGTCCTCAGAGGAAGCTTTTCTTATGAAGCAAAAGGGCAAGCTAGTTGAAGAAGTAAAGAAAGCTGCAAGTAATTCTTTTAACAAGGGCAAGCAACATGCAAATAGAAGGAAGGGAGGTAGAAGAGCAAATTTCCCACCTTGTCCTACTTGTAACAAAACCAACCATCTTGAGAAAGATTGCTGGCAAAAGAGTGGAGTTAAGCCACCACAATGTGGTTATTGCAAGAAACTGGGTCATGTTGATAAAAATTGTAGACTCAAGCAATATAGGCAAAACCAGAATCATAACCAGCAACCTGCACAACAACTTAATTACCATGATGATCAAGCTCAATGCGATGATCATATTTTTGCTGTTACACACTCCTCAAATACCAGTTGCAGACACACTTGGCTTGTGGATAGTGGTTGCACTTGTCACATGGCAAGAGATGAAAGCTTGTTCTCTTCTATTGATAAATCATTGAGGGTCAAAGTAAAGCTTGGAAATGGAGAAATTGTGGAGTCTCAAGGCAAGGGTTCAGTATATATTCAGACTAAGCAAGGTATCAAACTAGTTCCTGATGTTCTTTTCATTCCTAGTTTAGATCAAAACTTGCTTAGTGTTGCTCAAATGATGAAGAAGGGTTATTCCTTGTCATTCAAAGACAATGTGTGCTCCATTTTTGACTCTCATGGTGCTGAAATTGTTAAAGTTAATATGGTGGGTAATAGCTTTCCTTTAAATTGGAATTCAGTTCAACAACACACCTCATATATTGCTAGAAATGCTGAATCTGATTTGTGGCATAAAAAATTTGGCCATTACAACTTGAATTCTCTCAAATACATGCAAAGTAAAGAAATGGTTAGAGATATGCCTAAAATTTTTGTTGATGGTAGTGTGTGTGGAAATTGCCAACTTGGCAAGTCTCATAGACAATCTTTTCCCGATAATGCAACATGGAGGGCCAAGGAAAAGCTGGAATTGGTTTATACTGATGTATGTGGACCAATGAGGACAGCTTCCATGAGTAACAACTTGTATTTCATCCTCTTTATTGATGATTTAACAAGGATGACTTGGGTTTATTTTTTCACCAACAAATCTCAAGTTTTTTCAGTATTTAAGAAATTTAAAGCTCTTGTTGAAAGGCAAAGTAGCTGCAAATTAAAAACTTTGAGATCAGATAACGGTACTGAGTATACTTCTGGTGAGTTTAACAAATTCTGTGAAGATTTGGGAATCAAGCATCAATTTTCAGTTAGTTATTCTCCTGAACAAAATGGTGTCTCAGAGAGGAAGAATAAAACCGTAATGGAGATGGCTAGATGCATGATGATTGAGAAGAAATTACTAAAGAATTTCTGGGCAGAAGCTGTACATACAGCTGTATATCTTCTCAACAGGCTTCCTACAAGGTCAGTGCAAGGAATGACACCTGTGGAGGCTTGGTTTGGTTTAAAACCATCAGCAAAACACGTGAAAGTGTTTGGTTCAGCTTGTTACATCCATGTTCCTGCAGTAAAGCGAGGCAAGCTTGATGATAAGGCAGAAATTGGTATCTTTTTGGGTTATGCAGCTCAATCGAAGGGTTATAGAGTGTACAAAGTTGAAGCCAAGAAGGTGGTTGTGTGTAGGGATGTGAAGATTGATGAAGATGCTTATTGGAATTGGAAAACAAATCAAGTTGAGTATTGTTGTTCAGATCAGCAGAAAACTAGAACCGTTCCTACAGTTCCAGGATCAGATTCTAATTTCGATATAGATTCTGATGTTGATTCACCTCCACTAAGAACCAAATCTCTTGCTGAGATTTATGAGAGTTGTAACCTGGCTATTTCAGAACCTTCAAACTATGTTGAAGCCTTAAGCAATGATGCATGGATAGCTGCAATGCAGGAGGAGATTGGGATGATTAACAAGAATGAAACTTGGATTTTTACCCCTAGACCTCAGAATAGGAGGGTCATTGGAGTTAAATGGGTATACAGAGTTAAATTAAATCCTGATGGAAGTGTGTTCAAGTACAAAGCAAGACTAGTTGTTAAGGGATATGCTCAAGTCCCTGGTATTGACTATGGAGACACATTTGCTCCTGTTGCAAGGCATGATACTGTGAGATTGCTTATTGCACTTGCTGCTCAAAACAAATGGAAGATTTTTCACTTGGATGTCAAGTCTGCATTCCTCAATGGCAACTTGGAGGAAGAAATCTTTGTTGAACAGCCTGAAGGATTTGAAATTGCTGATTGTAAAGATCATGTCTACAAGCTTAATAAAGCCTTGTATGGGTTAAAACAAGCTCCAAGAGCTTGGTACAGTAGAATGGATTCTCATTTACTTGATCAAGGCTTTCAAAGAAGTCCTAATGAGCCAACTTTATATGTGAAGCACACCAAAGGCAAGAGTTTGCTTATTGTCTCTTTGTATGTTGATGATTTATTGGTAACAGGTGACAACTTAGAGGAAATTCAAAGATTCAAAGAAAGGGTTATGCATGAATTTGAAATGTGAGATCTTGGTTTGATGAAGTATTTTCTTGGCATTGAAGTCGATCAATCTGAAAGTGGAATTTTCATCTCTCAGCACAAATATGCCCTTGATATGTTGAAGAAATTCAGTATGGAGAATTGCAAATCAGTTGCAACTCCATTGGTGCTGAATGAGAAGCTTCATAAAGATGATGGGGAACCAAAAGTAGAAGGTTCTACTTTCAGAAGTCTAATTGGCAGCTTGTTGTATTTGACTGCTACAAGGCCTGATTTGATGTTTTCAGCTAGTCTTTTATCTAGATTCATGCAATCTCCAAGTCAGAAGCATTTTGGTGTTGCTAAAAGGGTCCTTAGGTATTTGAAAGGTACTGCAAACTATGGTATTTATTATACCAATGTTGAGGATGCTACTTTGATTGGCTATTCAGATAGTGATTGGGCTGGTTGCTTGGATGATTATAAAAGCACATCTGGTTATGTTTTTTCCTTTGGGTCTGGAGCCTTCACTTGGAATTCAAGGAAACAAGACATTGTTGCTCAATCCACAGCAGAAGCAGAGTATGTTGCAGCTGCATCTACTGCCAATCAAGCCATTTGGTTAAGAAAAATTTTATTTGATTTGCAACAACCTGAAGAGGAACCTAAAACTATTTTTGTGGACAACAAATCAGCTATTTCTATAGCTGAAAATCCAGTTCAGCATGGTAGGACCAAGCACATTAATGTGAAGTTTCATGCTTTGGGAGAAGCTGAGAAGAATGGAGAAATCAAGCTGGTCCATTGCACTTTAAATTTGCAGCAGGCTGATATTTTTACAAAACCATTACCAAGAGCAAAACTTGAGTTCATGAAATCCTTACTTGGTGTTTCCAAAAACAATCTCAAGGAGGAGTGTTAGTCTAGTTGAGATTGTAGTTGGAAACTAGTTAGAAATATTTTGTATTTTTGTTAAGTTTTATCCTTTGGTTATTGCATTCTGGTTTCTGTTGAACCTGTTGTATCAGAAACTCTGTTTCTGAAATCAGAATTCCAGATTTAATGGGATTATGTTTTTTTAATATTAGAAAGGTTAGATGCTAAGATGGACACTTTTGACTTGTAAAAACTTTCTATAAAAGCTTCCTTTTTGTAACTTCTCCAATAAGAGAATACCAGATCAATAGAGAAGTCTTCTTCCTCAATTTTTTTTCATTTTTTTCATCTTCTTCCCTTGCTCTCCATTGCTGCAATTGTTAACAAACTTCACTGCCGTCATCTCGTACTCCTCCCTAGCAATTTGTTCCAGGAGACTGTCCACACTTGCTGAAGGAACCCAAACTCTATATGGGAAATGGTTTATGATGGCATGATTCTCAAAGATTAACTTTGCCAAGCTTGTCTTACCAATGCCTCTCATGCCCACAATTGAAATGGTCAGGCAATTTGGATCATCTCTTAGCAACATTTCCATAATATCATCTATATCATCATCAAAGATAGGAATATCAGGTTGTTCATCAACATTAAAAGAAGCATATGGTGTTGGCCTTACAATATCAATAGGAACACGCATTGGCCATCGTTGAATGGCACTAAGCTTTCTTACAGAGATGTCTTGAATCTTGGCTTTTATCTTTGTAATACCCGGCTAGAGTTGTAACGACCCGGAAATCGGACCGCTACCGGCGCTAGGATCCAGATCAGCTTAAGGCCGCCGGGACCTGTAGCAAGCCTGACATCTAACCTGTAATCCTGTATAATCCCATACATGATCAACAACATACATAAAAATTAAAACTTTTCTTTCCATATACATCAACCATACTCAACCTGTGCATGCACTGTATATAACATAAATCATAAACCTTGATCCCTCTGTGGGATCTCATCAGTGCCCCCAAATGGGTGACATAACATATGTTGAGTTGGTTTGCATAAATGACATAAAATATCCAAGATCATGTATTAAAAGGGATAACAACATTCTATGGTCAAGCACACCTCTAATATCCATAAACATCATTACATAACTATACTGTACTTTTACATTACATTGTACTACGATTTGTCATGTCCACATTCTATCTATTACATAAACAAGCTTTACTCTAACCGACCTCCTCTTCTACCCTGTACCTGCAAGCCTGGGGGTAAAAGGGAGAGGGGTGAGCTAAAAGCCCAGTGAGTTGAACTATAAAACATATTAACACTATGCTCCAATGAGATGCATCATAACACAGACAATTCACATAAGGGTTGGGTGAACTTGTCACCAATTAGTCCAAGCTGACTCTGTGCCAGGCCGTAGCATGGGGTCCTGGTCTTCCTGTCATACATACATTACTCACCATTATCCCAGGGCCTCCTCTGGGCTCCCGGTCTTCGAGTCCCATTACCGTGCCAGGCCGTAGAATGGGGTCCTGGTCTTTCCTTACTCTGTGCCAGGCCGTAGAATGGGGTCCTGGTCTTCCTGTCATGGACTAATTGGATCATCCAACATTCACCCACATCAACAACAATCGATGCAATGCGGCATATTCGTGAATACTAATGCAATCATCCTATTGCATAATCATGATGCATCAAACATGATAAAGCATTTAATTTCTTAATTTAAAAGATTTAGTTTAGTTCCACTCACCTCTGGCTGACTCTGACAACACCGAAGCAGCTGGACTCACTGCTTGGGTCCTCGGTTCCTCGGGTCTGAACCTACACAGGTGGACTCAAATGAGGGACCAAACATACCTGAACATAACTATAAACTACTCCCCAAAAACCCCCTAAAACATCATGGAACAACCATAGAAAAACATGCAAAGGAGGCCTGGACAGGGCACTTTCGACGGCAGGTTCGGCGGCACCTTCGGCGGCCGAAACTCCCAGACAGAGACGAAACTTATGCATGTTCGGCGGCACTTTCGGCGGCCGAAACTGCCAGACAGAGACGAAAGTCTCCTTTCGGGGGCAAGCTTTGGCAGCCGAAAGGCTGCCTCCCCAGCCATGTTCGGCGGCCGAAAATCCTTCGGCTGCCGAACCTAGTTTCTGCCAAAGGGCAGAAACTTGGCTCCCTTTGCACATTTCGCCTCCAAACCTTACAAACATGCATCAAACCTATTCTACAACACAAAAACACAAGCATACATGTTCCTAGGGGTCTCAAAACAACATAAACCCCATCTACAACACATCAAGCATCCACATTGTTCAAGAACACACATTTATACCCATAAACATAACCATAACCTAAACATGCATTCTAACCTATAGATCTACTTAAAACTTACTTAAAACATGAAACGAGCTTAAGATCGGCTCTTACCTCTTGAAGATCGAGAGAGACAACCAAAAACTCAGAGTTGGGAGAGATTGGGTTCTTGAACCTCCAAGCTCCAAAACTTTGCTCAAAAGCTTAAATCTTCAAAACCAAGTTAAAACAAATGAAAATCTTGAAAGATTTAGAGGAAGAACATCAAAGATTGGTGAGGGACGGCGGAGAGCTCACCTTGGCCGAAAATGGGAAAAAGCTCGCCCGTTTTCGGCTAAGGGACCCTTTTATAGTGGCTGGCCAGACCACGTTCGGGGGCCGAATGTGCCTCCGCATGCATGCCATGTTCGGCGGCCGAACTTGAGGTTCGGCGGCCGAACCTGGACTTCCCTCACTTATGCTTTCGGGGGCCTAAAGCACACCCGCAACGCATGCATGTTCGGCGGCCGAACTTGAGGTTCGGCGGCCGAACCTGGGTTTTCCTCCTATGCTATTTTCATGCAAAAACTCATTTTCTTTCATGCTTAAAATATAAAACACATTAATACATTTTATAAAAACATGGTTTTACCCTACTAGAGGCTTCCGACATCCGAGATTCCACCGGACAGTAGGAATTCCGATACCGGAGTCTAGCCGGGTATTACAAGAGTCCGGCATCGGAATTCTACTTTTCGATGGAGTTTCGGATGTCGGAAGTCTCTAGAAGGGTTAGAGTGATGTTTTTCTAACATGTTTTGGTATGTTTCATAGTTTTAAAGCTTAAGGAAATGAGTTTTTAAGTGAAATGAACCAAGGCAGAAAAGCCAGGTTCGGCCGCCGAAGTTGAGGTTCGGCCGCCGAACATGCATGGCTTTCGGTTTCACGATAGGCCGCCGAAGGTGGTCTGGCCAGCCACCTATAAAAGGCCCTCAGTCGGTTGAAAGGATAAGGCTCGCCGATTCCTTTCACTTTCTGAGGTGAGACTCTGTCCTTCTTGAGTATTTGACATGTTTTGATCCAATCTTGCAAAGGTTTGATTAGTTTTTATGTTATTTTGAAGGTTTTAAGCTAAAAACTCAAAGTTGTGAAGTTTGGAGAGTGTGAAGGAGAGTTGCTCCAAAACTCCACGTTAGGATCGTTCAGCTTCTAAATTTCAAGAGGTAAGTGAAGATCCTGAGCTTGTTTTTATGTTTTCTGAAGGTTTTATGAGGTTTTGGGGGAGAGTTGCATGAATAGGGTTATTTGTGAGGTTTTGATGCTTTGGTGAGTAAAGCTTGTTTCTGTGTTGTTTGTGTTGTGTGTTTGGGGTTGTAAGGCAGTTTTTGACCCCTTTGAGCATCTACATGAGTGTATGCAAGTTGAGGGAGTGAGGTGTGTGAGTTGGAGAGAGTTTGGTGCTTTTGGCGAGAGGCAGAGCAAGTTTCTGCCTTGCGGATGAACTCAGGTTCGGCCGCCGAACCCATGAGGAGGTGGCTTCGGCTGCCCAAGCTTGCCCCCGAACTTTTGGACTTTCGGCTCTGGAGGGGAGTTCGGCTGCCGAAGGTGCCGCCGAAGGTTAGAGACTTTCGTCTCTCCGAACCCATGAGGAGGTGGCTTCGGCTGCCCAAGCTTGCCCCCGAGCTTTTGGACTTTCGGCTCTGGAGGGGAGTTCGGCTGCCGAAGGTGCCGCCGAAGGTTAGAGACTTTCGTCTCTGGAGTGCCTTTCAGCCTCCGAAACTTGCCCCCGAAAGGGTTCGGCTGCCGAAAGTAGGGGTTCGGCTGCCGAAAGTAGAGCTTCGGCCACCGAAGGTGCATGAGTTTCGTCTCTGGAGAGGACTTTCGGCCGCCGAACCTGCCGCCGAAAGTGTCCTGTCCAGCTTTCCTTTGCATGCTTTGCATGGATGTTTGAGTGAGTTTAAGGGGATTCTTGGGGAGTTTAATAGAGTTGTTCTTGAGTTAGTTTGGTCCCTCATTTGAGTTTATCTGTACTTACACAGACCAGAGGAACCAGAGAGAGCAGCAGTGAGTACTGCTCCAGAGTTTTCAGAGCCTGCAGAGTCAGTCCAGATAGCCAGAGGTGAGTGGAACTAAATTAAACTTAATGTTTTTAATTGAGTAATGAAATGCTTTGAGCATAGTTCATGCATCATGAGTAAATAGTAGGTTGTTTGCATTAGAATCCACGAATATGTTGCATTGCATAGTTCTTTGTTGATGTGGGTGAATGCTGAATGATCCAATAGTCTCTGAGAGAAGACCAGGAGCCTTTGACTACGCCCTGACAAATATAGAGAAGTCCAGGAGCCTTTGACTACGCCCTGGCAGGTATAGTAAAGTCCAGGAGCCTTTGACTACGCCCTGGCAATGGTAAGTACAGAGGTGTTATATACACATATACATATATAACAGGAAGACCAGGTGCTCGATTCTACGCCCTGGCACGACAGAGTTACCGGGACTATGTGGTGACAGGTTTACCCTTGATGTGGATTGTCTATGCTATGGTGCATTCCATGAGATCATATTTTAATGAGATGTTTTACTGTTCTACTCACTGGGCTATAGAGCTCATCCCACTCCCCTAACCCCAGTTTTGTAGGTTCAGTGTACAGTATACAGAGGAGATCCACAGAGTACAGAAAGAGTAAAGAGATTTGTAATAGCGTAGAGTGGACATGTAATATTAAAGCGATGTAATAGTTGTGTATAAAGTTAGAAATGTGCTTGACTTAGTGATGTTTGTGTTGTAAATCTTTTGTTATGTACATGATCTGTATATATATATGTTTTACAGAAGAGGTGAAAAACTAGGCTTAACAGGTATGACTTAACCCATCTAGAGCAAGCTCTAGTCAGAGTACAGAGTACAGAGATAGTGCATGCACAGGTTAAGCCTTGATACAGAGAAAAGAGTTTTTATTTTTACAGAAAATGTATGATCATGTATGAGATTTACAGGTACACAGAGAGTATAGCAGGCTTGCTACGGGTTCTGGCGGCCTTAAGCCGACCTGAATCCTAGCGCCGGTGACGGTCCATTTTGGGGTCGTTACAATCTTGTGCATCTCCTTCCCAAGCTTTCTTTTAGACAAGAATTTGCGGAGAGCCAGAGCTAGATTCTTGAAAGGCCCTGTCCAAGTCCTCCTCAGTTTCTCTCTCTCATACAAGAATAACCCAATAGCATCCTTTGCTAAGCGCAATACATCATAGACTTCCTCCATCCAAACCTCCCCTCCTTCAGTTAACCCATTAACTTCTATAGCTTTAAGAAAACCATGCAAAGAGATAAATTCATCTCTTAACCATCTGGCTTGCTTTTTCACTGCAGGAGTAACATCTCCATCACTGATTATGGCTGTGACTCCCCTAATCACAGGAGAAATGACCGTCTCCCCCACATCAAGGTCCTTTTTGGACAAACGCCACCATGCAAACCGGGATAAACATAACTTATGTAATTCAAAGAGGTCAACCTTGATCTGCTCTAATTTCCTGCGAAGTTTATATTTCTCGATCAAATCAGTGAAAGCTAGCACACACTGCAGAAGAATTCCAGCCCCTATTTTTTGTGATGCTTTTATCACTAAAACATCAACAACTTCTTCAATGTCATATGCAATCTCCTTTAAACTCTTCGACCAATTAAGATGTCCTAAATGAATAATTTCTCTCGAATAACAAGAAAAATATTGGATATCATCCAAAATCAGATTTAATGACTCTTTTAATCTCTATATAGTTTTAAAGGCCTTTATCTTTGAATGAAGGTTGGAATACTGAATTTAAGAGTAGAGAAAAAAAAGTTCTTATTTTTTTTCATAACGAGAAAGAGAGGAAAAAGAAAAAGCCATTGAACCGAAAAATTTGTTAAGGGTTTAAGTAGACATTCAGGTATTTATCATCAAAGGTTTAATTAAACCTTTTACCATAAATTTATTTAGATGGAATGTGAAAATGAAGTTAACTTCTAAATAACTAATGATCATATAAGCATTTAAATTATTATTTTTGTCTAAATAAGCTATTTAACCATTAAAATAAATCAAACAAGTCTTTTTAAATTTTTAAAATATATCAAATATGCATTTAAAAGATATATATATTTATGCCATTTAACCATTATTTTTTTTGCTGAGTATTGATAATTAGAATATATGACTTGAGATTGTCATAGTTTTCAACATAAGAACTATTATGTTTTGATATAACCAAACGTTGTCTTTAATCGGACAATCATAAAGGTTATGATTGAGTATAATATAAATTATGTAGAGGATAATAAACAATCAAGATATGATTTGTCCCTCTCTATGAGAGAGATATCTTCTGGGCCCCTCGATAAGTGAGACTGAGAAATGCATGGCCGTGCTCAAATGAATTGATAGTGTGATCAATATCATTTAAATTCATCAGTTTACTTAGAGATCGAGAAATCATAAGTTTGAACATTATGAATTTGACATTGATCATGACTTATGTTCAAACTAGATATCGTGTGACAAATAGATTAATACATGTTCTATTTAATAGGCTTTATCGGACTATTAATCATCATATTAGTTGGGTAGTCATAATGTCTTGCTAGAGGCCACTTATGACTTATAGGCCTTATTGGACTGGGCCTATTGCTAATTAATGTGAGCCTATTGGGTCACACACAAGAACATTGTTGATGTGCTATATTAATGGACTAAAAGCCCATTAGTATAATTAATAATAATAAAGTGTTATTATTATTAATTATTTATTATTATAAGATAATAATATTTAAAAGATCTGCAGTCTATCTGTAACTATTACAGATAAAGGACTCTATCACATAAAAGATATTTGAGTATCTGCGACATTATGATAGTGGGTTCTGAACACAACTCTTTTGGGAAAGGAGTAGTACAACTCTTTTAGGAAAGGAGTTGTGGGAAAACAAAAATACTGAAATATATAAATACTCTTTCTATGAAGAGAGTGTCGATGATAGTTTTTAGAAAATTCAGTCTAACCGCTGCAGATTGTGGAGCACATAATCTATCCATCCTTAAGAGAGCTAGCACTCTAGAAGGATAGAAGACGTTCGTGTGGATACCATTGAGGGTGTTCATTTGAAAAGGCAGCACCATCAGTCCGGCATTGTATCTTCTTGACGAAATTAATAGGTTAGTCTCATATCCATCTTTTGAATAAACGAAACACTCGGATTCTGGAAAAGGAAATCAACAGATATTTTATTTTTCCGCTGCGCAACTGGGTTGCAATAATAGTTTAAATAAACAAGAAAATTTATTAGGGTCTAAGTGAACATTCGAGTATTTATCAAGAATTTAAAAAGTATCTTTTGCCTAAATTTTATAATTCACAACATACTAAGTCTAAAATTTACCAAATTATTATATACTCAGTTTTATAATTTTTGTTTATCTTTTTCTTTGTCCTAAAATTATTATCCACTCTCTCTTTTACACTATAATAACATATAAATTGATTATTGTAATTCTATTTAATTTTATATTATTTTTAATAAATCTTTCAAAATATTTTTTAATATTTAATAATTTAATATCTTTAAAATGAATATAATTAAAAAATTAATAAAAAAATTATTTTTTTAATATGTGTGAAAAAATAAAAATAAATAAATAATATGAAAAAAAAGAAATAATAAACTTGACATAAAAAAAATTATGTAAAATATCATAATTTTCAATTAACTTTTATACTAAAATAGCAACTCCAATATTAGAGAGCTAAATCTATTCAAATAATTATTTATAAATTCAATCGTTAAAAAATTACAAAATTAAAATGCAAGAGTTTAAACAGATATATACCAAACGATCAAAGATAAAAGTTAATCTAAACACACCTTATTAGATGATCAAGTTAGTATCCTTCCTAGCTCCTCTTCTTCATCCTCTCTCTCTTTTTGCTTCCGTTTGCTTACAATTCATAATTGGAAAACACCATTCTCAGCCAGACCCTTCCTTCTTTTCCTCTTCTTCTCTTCCTACTTTAAACTTTATATTTCTTTTTTTTTTTTTGGATAACAAACAGCGACGTAGATGGCAGCCAATTTTGAAAAAAAATATATATATTTTAGAAATTAGGAGATAAGTATTATCTAACAGGTTTAATAACGTTTTAAATTAAATTAAGAGATAAGTTAATATGGTTAGGGGTGAGCATTCGGTCGATTCGATTTAAATCAAACTGAATAAATTGAAAATTAAAATTTTGATATTTATAAAAATCAAATCGAATCGATTTTAATCACAAAATAAAATAGAATCAAATCGGTCTGATTTGGTTTAATTTGATCAGATTGAATTTTTAATAAATTTTTTATTTTTTACACTTTATTTTTAGTATTTTAAAATTTAATTAAAATATTTTAATCTTAATATGATCTAATCTCTCTATATTATTGAAAATAATATCTTATTATCACTAATCGGTTCGATTTGATTTTTTCAATTTTTTCTTATCAAAATCGAATCAAACTGAAATAATTGAAATTTTTAAAATTAAAAACTAAATCGAACCGAAATAAATAAAAAATCAAATTAATTTTTGAATTAATTTAGTTCGATGCTCACTTCTAATTATTACACTTGATTTATTTAGAACCATTATTTATTATGCTAATAAAAAAAATTAAATTAAATAATTAAATATTAAAAAATATTGATGTATTTTTTTATTATTAGTTGTTTAAAATTTTTACATAAGAAAAGCAACCTAATTAATACTCCATTTATTAAAAAAGCATAAGGAAAAAAAATATTTACAAAAAACTTATAAAATGAGTATTAATTAAAAAATCAGAGGAGTAATAATTGAAAAAAGAAATCCACTACCCACTGCATTTCACACCATGCATAGATTAATTCTTATATGCAAACTATAATCAGAGGCCCAAAGCAGTGAATCACTAATTTCCCTTAAAAATTGTATATCTAAACTATTATCTGTGGTTCACATTTACCTATGTATTTATCATTATTAGCTTGTTATTCTACATTAATTTAATTATCTGAAAAAATTATTATTATTTTTTAATTTTAAAAATATATTAAAATATTTTTAATATTTTAAAAAAATTATTTTTATTGTTTAATTTTTATAATTTTAAAATATTTATTAATTAATTTTTTATACTTTTAAAAATTTTACTAATTAATTTCTTTGTATTACGAATATTTTAGATTTTTTTATAATATTTAATAATTAAAATTGATGAAATGATTTCTGACCTCCTGTTATTATTCCTCATATAAATTATCAACCCACATGATCTATTCAACCGAGGTATGCTTGAGGTTACTAAAGAGATTGAACACAAGTTAACAAGACATGCACACACTAACTATGAGTAGCTTCACATTCTGGACCAACTACAATCTTTTACAGAAATCTCTTAGCATTCACAAATGCTCAAAGTTTCAAATCTTGAAAATATTCCTTGTTGGGATCCAATTCAGTCTTTTTGAAAATAACAACAAGATTAGGAACAATAACAGAAAATAATACAACAGAAGAAATGGTAGAAGTCTAACAGAAAGATCTCCAGCTGCCTGCTTGCCATGTTGAACTACTTCCTTTCCTCTTCAAAGACAAAACAAATAGAAACATGTATATTCTTAGTAATCAAATTATAGGATTCAAACAAGTTTACGTATGCAAGGAAACTGTAAGCTTGAAACTCAAGTTGATCTATGCAATCTGAGGCTATAGAAACAGGAGTACGTACCCTTTATAGTTGAAGTTTTGCTCAGGCTCAGCTTGATCAATCTTCTATGAGGACATGGCGGACATGGGCAATTTTACTCCAATCCTCACCTTGTTTATCCTTAAGACTTGCTGACAACATTGGCATTTTTGTTAACTTTAGTTCTCGGAGTAGCTTCATCGACTGCAATCCACAAGGAAGCATCTTCAAATTCGTACAGCGTCTGATCTCCAAGTCTCTAAGATTAGGCATTGCTCCTTCCTCCACATTCCATTCCTCCAGTAGCTCCAGCTCCCAGAATTTTAGGACTTCAAGCTTAGGAAATCCTCCAATGTTGCAAAGCATTTTCTTTCCGATAAAGGATCTTGAGAACAGTCTCAGAATTCTGAGGTTGGGAAGTTTGTCCAGCTTTTGCATTGGATCCTCCACAAGTCCAGATGCTGACAAGGTGAGTTCAATCAGGCTCCCAGGTAACTCGGATACAAGCTGATGATTCATTAGCTTTCCTACCAAATATACATTGGAGAGATCCAAATGGCCTAACAGAGAATGCAAGTGAAGCTCCCATGGCAGATCTGATTCATCAAATGATTTCAACCTCAAGGATTGAAGATGTTTCAGTTTGAGAACCCAATTAGCCACATCAAGAAGTTGTGAAGACATTGCTGCTGTTTGAGATGGCACAGATATCTTGCATTTTAATCCCAATTTCGTAATGTTCAATGAAGTTTCTAAGCCGTTTCTCACTGGACTATCCTCATTTATATATGCGCCCCGGAGTGTTTGAAGGTCTACCAGAGAGCTGTCTTCTTGTGACGCGACAAATGCACTACCGAAACTCTCATCTAGAAACAAATGCCTCAACTTTCGCATCTTCCATAGTGAACTCGGAAGAGTGTTGATGCAAGTCCGCTTCAAATCCAGCGTTTGAAGGCTTAGCAATTTGTTGATGAATGCAGGAAGCATCTCAAGGTATGTTGATCTCAAGCCAAGGTACTTCAACCAAGTGAGTTGGTCTATTGCCTTTGGCAGTTTTGGTTTGTAAACATTTTCAAGATCCAACACCCAAAGGAAACGAAAACAATTGCTTGAGATGCATTTATCAAGAAAGTTCCCTATCTCTTCTCCTGGTTTGTTTCCTTCTCGAGTATCAAACGATAAAAAGGAAACCACATCTCTGTAGCGTGAGTACGAGGAAGCACTGTTGTGACAATGAATATCATCAAAGACGACATCATTATGCTGAAGATGGTCAGCAAGACGGCGTATTACACCAATGTCGGTGTCGGAGATGTCGGAGTGACCTTGAAGAAACTTAGCTTCCTTGGCTTTTTTAAACCAGTGTACTTGCAGAGCTTCTGGCAGGCAACATGTCTTAAATTTTCCATTGAGCTTCTTTTCTGTCGGCTGAACCATAGTATAGTTAATCAACTCCCTCAAGCATGTCTTCGCAACATGTTCAGGGGATTTTGATTTTGCATCATCCTGTTGATATCCCAACCCCTCAGCAACCCACAAGGCAATCAATCTTCTTGCTGGGATCTTATACCCAGCTGGAAACAATCCAAAATAAAAGAGACATTGCCTCAAATACAAAGGCAAATAATTGCTAATCTCTTCCAATACTTCTGACCAGGGTTCTTCATCTTGAGTTAGTTGGTCAAGCACCCTCGTCCACTCCTCTAGAGTTGCATCTCTCTGCGACAAAAGTTCTGCCAGTTTCACAATTATAGTTGGCAAGCCCCCACAACTTTTCATGATGCGTCCCTTCAGATGTTGTATCTCTGGAGGAATGCTGACCTTCAAAGTATGTGCGAACAATGCCCAGCTCTCATCGTGGGTTCGTAGATGCATTCTGTAAGTGAAATTAGTTTCAGTAACTGGTGGAGCTTGCCACAGATGGCAAACTGTGAAAAGTATTCTTGTTCCATTTGATATTTCATTGAAGGCACTTCCCATTCCTCTCAAGAATTCACATGCATTCCTGACTTTACTTGAAGATGAGTCATCAATAACTATCAGAGACTTCTTATCCATGAAGAAAGCGTTAACCATTTGCCTCACCCTGCATATATAGCTTTCCTCTGTGTCTTTTGAATCATGATTTAAGTCAGATCCTTTAATTTGCAAAATTTGTTTCATGATATCTTGTTTGCTTGCACCAGATCTTGAAATCCAGACACGATGAGGGAAATGATCTGCAATAGTTTGACTGTCATATATTAACTTGGCGAGGCTTGCCTTGCCAATGCCTCGGACACCCACAATTGAAATGGTGAGGCAGCGAGGATCCTCTTTCAGAAGCTGTGTAGTAACTGCATCTACATCGTCATTGAAGCTAACTCTGTCAAGTTGGTCAACAGCACAAGGAAGCTCTCTTATCTTTCTGTCTAAGCTTCGAAAAATTTCACTCGGTGGCACTGAATTCGGCACTGGACTTGGAATGGCTTCATATCTTCTACCATAAATATCACGGACCTTATCTTCAATCAATTTCAGCTTCTGGGCAATCTTACGTTTTGAAATGAAATTCTTGGATGACCAAACTAATTTTGTGAAAGTTCCTTTCCTATTCTTCATCTGTTGTTGCTGCGAAATGAAAAGCCCAATAACATTCTCGGCCAAGCGACAGACATCGCCAAGTTCCTCCATCCACGCCATTCCTACTTTGCTTAGCTCTTTTGATTTAGAGTTTTTCAGAAAATCCTGCAAAGACTTGAATTTGTCTCTTAAGTACCTGGCTTGAATTTGCACAGCAGGGCTAAATTCTTTCTGTGTGGCCAAGGCATCAAACAAACTCACAACAGGAGCAACACCTAGTTCATACGGGCCAACAGATTCATGCCAGAGACCACACGACTGAAAAGAACCCTCACAATGCCAGCCACCATATTCTAGAACATCAGTATATATCTTGAAAATCTTGATCAGTTGCTCCAGTTTCATACGAAGTCTATAATGTTGCAGCAAATCAACAAGAGCCAGAAAATGAAAGAAATACACTGGCAGATCAACTGAAGCCAAACCATGCCTAATGAAATCATCTCTTTTCCTTTTCTGGGCTGAACCGATGATTAACTCATCAATTACAACTTCAAGATCCTGAATAATCCCTGTCAATATCTTCTGGTTTATCGCATATTCAGAATCATCAGCATATGTTCTCAAATGGGTTTCGATGCGAAGAATTTGATCTTCTACTCCAAGAAATGAATCTAACTCTTGAATAAGAAGATTGGAAATTTTCCCCAACACAGCCAATACAATTTCTCTCCCCATTTGCCTTTGCTTCTTCTCGCCTAATGCTTATGAACTGCCTGAAACTTCAAACTGAAACTAGATTCTTCAAAAAAAACAAAAGAAGAAAAAAGTAGCTAGAAACTCAAATTTTGAACTAAATAATTTTGACAGAGAATAGAACAAAAATATTTTTCATGAAATAATGATTATAAAATAAAACTTATTTTTAAAATTGTAAAAATAATAATTATAAATAAAATTTTATTGTTAAAGTTATAATTAATACAATAATTAACAAAATTAAATTCAATTATTCTAATTAGTTGAGTCAACAAAGTAAGCATAACCAAAATCAAAACTAAAAACTAAAATATTTTAGAAATCATTAACTAATAATTTAATCAAATTGAATATGTCTTTATTAAAATAATCAAATTTTATAAGTAACATATACTATAATTAATAAAAATGAAGTTGAAATATTTACGTTATTTATATTTTTAGTAAAAAAATTTAAAATAATCAAAATATTACATTGAATTTGGGAAGCTTATACTTCACAAAATATTAAGTATAAAATTTACCAAATTATTATATATTCTGTCTGTTTCATATTTTTATTTATTTTGTTTTTATTATCCTAAAATTATTATTTATTTTCCTCTTTTATACTGTAACAACATATAAATTAATAATTATAATTTTATTTAATTTTATATTATTTTCAATAAATCTTTTAAAATATCTTTTAAAATTACGAAATTAAAATGCGAGAGTTTAAACAGATATATACTAAAAGATCAAAGGTAAAAGTTAATCTAAACGCACCGTATTAGATGATCAAGTTACTATCCTTCATAGCTCCTCTTCTTCATCCTCTCTCTCTCTCTCTTTGCTTCCGTTTGCTTACGATTCATAATTGTAAAACACCATTTCTCAGCCAGACCCTTCCTTCTCTTCCTCTTCTTCTCTTCCTACTTTAAACTTTATATTTCTTTTTTTATTTTTTTATTTGGGTAACAAACAGCCACGTAGATGGCAGCCAATTTTGAAAAAAAATATATATTTTGGTCCAACTTTCTTTTCAACTATCCATTTAGTCTTTCAACACCTATTTTCCATATTAATTCAACTTTAATTTAGACTACCTACTCAAATTTAATGTCTGGTCTCTCAACAAGTGCTGAGGCTGCGGTTACACTTTTTGAGCTCCTTAAGGTTGCCTTCTCTTCAGCATAGAGTTGGTTTAGCAATGAAATCTTCCATTACAATTAGTTTTAAAACTGGATTTTAGAGTTCAATAACGAAACCAACGATATATTTCTTGTAGGGTTTGTGTATCATTTTTTAGATCTTGAATTAAATTTAAAAATCCTAAAAATTGTATTGGAAATGAAAAAGAACCAATGTTACCAAATCGAATATGATAAAGTTGAGATTCTAAAATGATAGGATTATGACACTAGACAAAGTTAAGAGTTCTTGAAGAGTAAATGAATTTGAGTCAATGATGAGGATAGTAAATGGGAAGAGTACAATAAGGTTCTAGAATTGCATATGATTAAATGGATAGTTTTAAAAGACAGAAGATGTATATATATATATATATACTCTTGTTTGTACGTCGTACACTCATATGATTCATTTATGCAGACAATTGACTCATTTAATATTTTCATACCTCCTTTAACACGTATTCTACGTCAGAATTATCACAGCACACACATTCAAAACTTTGTACGAAAAGTAGGACCAGAGATCATATCCATTAGTCTTGACCAGATTAAGAATCCTTTGTGTTTTATACATTATCAGAATCAAACCTACGTAACTATTTTGGCTCTAATTTCAATTATGATTTTAGTTTTAATTATTTCTCAAGAATTGTGTCGAGATTGAATTGAAATTGTACCAAATCATCAATGTTTTTTTAATAATTTTAGTGATATTATAATTTCAATTATATTTTATATATTATATAGTTTTAATACAATCTTATAAATTATATTTTTTTTCACTAAAATTATACAATTCTATTTAAAAAATTTAAAACTTAATTTTATAAAATATTACATAAAATATAATAAAAAATTATTAATAACTAGAGATATAAATAAAATAAATTATTGTCTATACACATTCATTTTGTTTTTATATTTAATATTATTTATCTATTTTTTATAAGTTAAATTATTTATATAATTTAAATATAAATTCTCTCTATTTAATAGTTATTAGTAATATTTTAAATAATTATATATTTTAATTAATTATTAAAAATTTCTAACTATATAATATGGTGTTGTAGTATTTTATTTAATAGATAAAATATATAATATCGTTTAATTAAGGGTGTATTCGGTAATATTGTTTTATTTTTAATTTTTACAAAACTATAAACCTTTTTTTGTTGTTGTTATTTGTTTTTTTAAAACTATTTTTCAAAAATTTTTAATTTTTATATAAAAATAAATAATGGTTTGTTTTTTAAAATATAATATTTAATAATAAAACAAAGATTCTAGTAATTTAATAGATGGTTGAACATAAAAATCAATAATAACTTTTATTATGAGAAGAGAAATTACTATTTGATTCCATATTAGTTAGTTTTTAGTTTTGTAAAATATTTTAAAAAATTTATTGGTTAATTTTTTCGTTAATTTTAACTATTAAATTTATAAAAATAAAAAATAAAATAAAAAAATTAATTAATAAATATTTTTATAAAATTAAAAAATCAACTAATAAATTTTTCTATAATTAAACAGTTAACATCTAAGATTAATTTATGACGGCTAAAGCAGACTGTTTTTGCAGTCAGATGGAGGTTAAGTGCGCTGAAACAATGGCTTTTTGAGAAGCGTTGAGCTGGATTAAAAAGTGTGGATGAGATCGAGTTCTTTTCGAATTGGGTGCTCAGGTTCTTATTGTGTCCATTAACAATACTTCGTTAGATGATCTATCACCTTTTGATCTTTTGATTCAAGATTGCAAATTGCTTTTATCCAGTTATGAAAAAGTAAGATGTGGTTTTATTCATAGGTCTGCGAATGATGTCGCTCGTGTTCTAGCAACATCGACTCATTCTAAATCAGGTGAAGGAGTTTGAGTTCATGTCCCTCCTCCTTATATAGTTTATTTGATCGTTTTGAATTAATAATATTTCTCTCATTTTAAAAAAATAATTAATAAAAAGATTAGTTACTAGATTTTTTAAGATATATTTTAATATATTTTTTAAAATTAATAAATTAATTAATAATTTTTTTCATATCAGATTAAATAAAAAATTTTGATATAATAATAAAATAAAAATATATTTTGATTGAATGAATATACATTAAAAAAAAATTGATGGAGATAAAATCTAATGATAATATGATAAAAAGATATTAAATAAATAAAGGTTTGGTAAAATTTCTAGCAAGAAAAATTAATATTTTAATTTTCAGTTTTAAGTTTTTTAATTTAAAAAATATTTTTTAATAAACAGTAATAATAAAAATGTAACATTAATAGTTGAACAAATTACATATATATTTTTATTAAATAAAAATAAATAAAAAACATAAATTAACGGACCCTAAAGGTGTAATATTATTACTTTTAGATATTAATGTATCTTTTTCATCAAAACTATATAATTAATAATATAATATTTTTACTAAAAATTATATAAAATATATTTTTAATTTTTATTATTGTTTTAATATTAATTATTTATTATTTTAAAATAAATATAAAAATGTTATAATTTTATGTGCAATATGGAAAATTTAGACTGAAATTACGATTAAATTAAAATCAAAATAAGCATTGAAACGGAATGAAAATCGTTTATAACCATACCGGGACAATATTAAAATTCTTTTTCAAGTCTGGTTTCAAAAAATAAAAATTTAATTCTAATTCTAAGCTGAAAACTCATCAGAACCATACCTGAACACTCCTAATTACATTGTATTCATCAGGTACTGAAATTAAAAGATATAAAAAATTGCAAAAAAATATTTAAAAATAGCCAAATAACTCTTAAATGAATATTAATATAGATAAATTATTATTAAATCCCTGAAATAAATTAATTTATCATTATTTTAAAATCATTCAGTTTTTATATTTTGTTAAAGAAATTATTTTAAAATTATTTAACTGAAATATTTTTATATTTTATAAAATTTTACTATTTAATCCTTTCGTCAAAAAAAATTTTAATTATCTTAAATTATTTATATTGTTTAGTATCTATATTTTTAATTATCTGTATTATTTAATCCTTATAATGTTAATATAATTTTAAATAAATTCATGCTACATCAAAGGAAAGTAGGAGCCAAATCAGTCATGAAGACTGCTATCAGGTTGCAGCAATGAAAAGGAAAGTAATTTCTTCTTGATGAATATTTCACCTTCTGAGTCCAAGAACAGAGCCCTTCATCAGAAAAAGAAAGAAAAAGAAATAAACATGGATACTTCAGCAATCAAATACTGGGATTTATAAACTGAAATTGTAATTCAATTTTTTGCCTGAAAATATAACAAAAGCTATAAAAGAAATAATGTGGAAGGTTATGGAAAACAGAGTACATACACTTCTTACATTTGGAGTTTGCCTCAGCACCATCAATCTTCAATGTAAATATGTCTTGCATGGCTAATTTTATTCCAATCCTCTCCCTGATTGTCCCTAATCCTCGCAGATAACTCTGGTTGCCTTGTTAATTTTAATTCTCGGAGAGTCCTAACCAGCTTCAGTCCATCCGGAAGCATCTTTAAATTTCTGCAGGATCTGATCTCCAAGTCTTTCAGGCCGCTCAATGCTCCTTCCTCCACATTCCATTCCTCCAGAGCTTCCAGCTCCCAGAATTTGAGGATTTCAAGCTTGGCGAAACCACCAGATCTGGAAAGCATTTTCTTTCCTGTAAAGGATCTAGACAACAATTTCAGAATTCTGAGGTTTGGAAGCTTGTCCAAGGTTTGCATTGGATCCTTTGCTATTTCAGATGCAGATAAGGTGAGTTCAATCAGGTTCGAAGGAAACTCAGATACTAGATGCTGGTTTTTCAGCCTTCCGACCAAATATAGGCTGCAGAGATCCTTGTGGTCTAATAGTGACTCCAAGTACAGATCCCAAGGCAGACCTGATTCATCAAATGATTTCAATCTCAAATATTGAAGATGTTTCATCTTCGTTACCCAGTTCGCCACTGCTACCAGCTGTGAGGACATTGCCTCATTTTGAGATGAAAATGATGACTTGCACTTTAGTCCCAACTTTGTAAGCTTTGACAATCTACCCAGGCCATTTCTTACCGGACTAGTCTCATCTACTAATGCACCCGAAAGAGTTTGAAGGTCCACCAGAGAGCTGTCCTCTTGTTGAGGGACAAACATGATGCAAAAACTCTCATCTAGAAACAGCTGTCTTAGGCTCTGCATCTTCCAGATTGAATTTGGGACAGTATTAATGCATTTACGCTTCAAATCTAGTGATTGAAGGTTTAATAGTTTGTCAATGAACACAGGAAGTGTCTCCATGTAAGTTGACCTCAAACCAAGGTATCTCAATCGAGTGAGCTGACCTACAGCCTTGGGCAATTTTGGCTTGTATACATTTTCAAGATCTAGCACCCACAGGAAATAAAAGGAACCACTAGAGATGCATCGTTCAAGAAAGTTCTCTACGTCCTCCCCAGCCCTGCTTCCTTCTTGAGTATCAAAGGACAAAAAAGAAACAACATTATGATAAGAAGAGTATACAGAAGAACTAATACGGTTACCATGGATATGGTCAAAGCTAGCATCCTTATGGTCAAGATGGTCAGCTAATCGGCGTATTAGGCTCGTGTTGTTCATAGACAAATTGATGCCCATGTTATCCTGAAGAAAGTTTGCTTCCCTAGCTTTTGGGAGCCAGTGAACTCGCAGTGCATCAGGCAAGCGACATCTGCTAATTTTTCCATTCATCTTCTTCTTTGTCACTTGGATCATGTTCTGGTTTACTAGCTCTATCAAGCATTTCTCTGAAACACATTCTGGAGGTTCCTGATCTCCCTTCTGACGTCCTAAGCCCTCTGCAACCCACAAGCCAATTAATCTTCTTGCAGGGACCTCAAAGTCTTCAGGAAACAGCACAAAATAGAAGAGACATCGCCTCAAATAGAGGGGCAAATGCCTATTGATTCCATACAAGATCTCATACCAAGGTCCTTCATTTTGATTGAGCTGCTCTAGTACCCTTGACCACTCCTCAGTAGTTGCAGCTTTATTTGATAGTAGACCCGCAAGTTCTTTGATCATCAGCGGCAGACCTCCACATCTCCTTAGAATCTCTCTTCTCAGTTTTAGAAGCTCCAAGGGTATGTCCTTATTCAGGGAATGAGTGAACAGTGCCCAGCTCTCATCATCGCTTCTTAGTTGCAGCCTATAAGTGAAGTTTCTGTCACTTAATTGTGGAGTTAATCCTACTTTGCGAGCAGTGAAAAGTATTCTGGTACCATTTGATAGATCACCTACTGCAACCCCAAGTTCATTCCACAAACTTTCTCTGCATTCATCATCAATCACAATAAGATACTTCTTAGACTTCAAGGAAGCATTGAGTATCTGTCGGGACCTATATAAGAAATCATTCCTATCCATGCTCGTAGAAGTCCTTTTTTTGTACTTCACAGCCATCATCTCGTACTCCTCCCTAGCAATTTGTTCCAGGAGACTGTCCATACTTGCTGAAGGAACCCAAACTCTATATGGGAAATGGTTTATGATGGCATGATTCTCAAAGATTAACTTTGCCAAGCTTGTCTTACCAATGCCTCTCATGCCCACAATTGAAATGGTCAGGCAATTTGGATCATCTCTTAGCAACATTTCCATAATATCATCTATATCATCATCAAAGATAGGAATATCAGGTTGTTCATCAACATTAAAAGAATTATATGGTGTTGGCCTTACAATATCAATAGGAACACGCATTGGCCTTACAATATCAATAGGAACACGCATTGGCCGTCGTTGAATGGCACTAAGCTTTCTTACAGAGATGTCTTGAATCTTGGCTTTTATCTTGTGCATCTCCTTCCCAAGCTTTCTTTCAGACAAGAATTTGCGGAGAGCCAGAGCTAGATTCTTGAAAGGCCCTGTCCAAGTCCTCCTCAGTTTCTCTCTCTCATACAAGAATAACCCAATAGCATCCTCTGCTAAGCGCAATGCATCATAGACTTCCTCCATCCAAGCCTCCCCTCCTTCAGTTAACCCGTTAACTTCTATAGCTTTAAGAAAACCATGCAAAGAGATAAATTCATCTCTTAACCATCTGGCTTGCTTTTTCACTGCAGGAGTAACATCTCCATCACTGATTATGGCTGTGACTCTCCTAATCACAGGAGAAATGACCGTCTCCCCCACATCAAGGTCCTTTTTGGACAAACGCCACCATGCAAACCGAGAAAAATATAACTTACGTAATTCAAAGAGGTCAACCTTGATATGCTCTAATTTCCTGCAAAGTTTATATTTCTCGATCAAATCAGTGAAAGCTAGAACACACCGCATAAGAATTCCAGCCCCTATTTTTTGTGATGCTTTTATCACTAAAACATCAACAACTTCTTCAATGTCATATGCAATCTCCTTTAAACTCTTCGACCAATTAAGATGTCCTAAATGAACAATTTCTCTCAGTTTGCTATCGATGCATTCAAGCTGATCTTCTAATCCAAGCAAGGAAACTGAGTCATGAAGCATCAGATTGGACAACTTCCATGACGTCACCAAAGCAATTTCTCTCTCCTCCTCCACCTCCACCATGGATCCTATTCTTGGACTCTGCCTCTTGCTAAATCTTTCCATTGTACAACTGATGGAGCAGAAATCTGGGAACAAGAAATTTCTTGGCCTTCTAACTCTTGTAGCTAAAAACAATAGGCCATGAGTTTTCTTAAACTTCACATTGATTTATCAAACACTTCAAAGCATCAATGAAATCTGTTTTCAACAAAAAATTATGTCACACTAATCACAAAGTCAATCCAAGTTATTTCTTAGAAGCTGCTCACAGCCATAATCCATTTTCATTAGATAATAATGTAGTAGCTAGATAATTATTTTCTAGAGTTAAGGTTCCTAGAACAAGTAACCAACACAAATTGAGGCATTTGTCCATAATTTCTTCCATTGAACAATACAGTAATAATTGTTGAATTCAACAGCTGAGTATATTCAAATCTATACTCAACTACTACAAGATCAAATTATTAGAAAACACGGTCAAATTATAATTAAGAACTAAATTATATACAAATATTTCAGTTGGATAATTATTACCCAAGAAATCTACACCCTTACTGGTCACCATAGAGGAGATGAAAGCTGGTTCTCAACTGAACTCAATCAATACGAAACTTACAAAATTTGAAGTATTAATGAGGATTAAATAGTAATTTCCTAAGCCATTTTAATTAGTTGTAAAAAATAATGACTACATACTTAATTTTGTCAAAATAGCTTCCTCACCTTTTTGGAAACAAACTATACCTGTACGATTAGCGATAAAAAATGGAGAAGAAGGCTCATTTTGTACTCAATTTGAAAATAGGAGCAATAAAGAAAAGGGAAAATGGAAAATTTTGTACCTCATACTGTGGAAACGAAAACTCAGAAACTTGATCAGTGCTACGCTTCATTTCCGGTGAACAACCGCCGCAAAGAGGCATCTCCGCCTCTCCTCCCACTGCCCTGCTCCTCTATCTATTCTCCGCTCTCTGGTCTCATAGAGGAATAAGCCAAACATTTTGTTTATTTTATTTTTATGCATTCATACAATTTAACTTCCATACCAGTATAAATTAAAAAAAATATATTATAAATATTCCATAAAAAATAACTTAGAAATAAATTAGCGAGATTACTATTATATTTTTAAATTTTTTAGAAATTTATTAATTCTATCTCTATTTGAATTTATTTCATGTAAATATTATTATATTTTATAAAATTGAATTTTTAAGTTATTCTGTTAAAGATTATTAATTAATTTTTTTTTAATTTTAAATTAAATATGATAAATATTTAAAAGGGAAAATTACTTTTTAGTCCCTGAGATTTAACGTAATTAACACTTCTATCCCTCTATTTTGGCGACCCAACACTTAAGTCCCTCACTTTTTCTTCTGTCCAAATTTGTAGTCCTTCCGTCCATTTAAACCATTTGGTCAAAGAGTCAAAAGTGAAAGATGATAATTTTTTCCAAAAATACCCTTCTCTTTTCTCCAGTTGCAGCAGCAGCAGAAGAAGAAGAAGAAGAAGAAGAAGAAGAAGAAGAAGAAGAAGAAGAAGAAGAAGAAGAAGAAGAAAGGATAGGAAGAAGAAGAAGAAGAAAAAGAAAGGGTAGGAAGAAGAAGAAGAAGTAGAAAGGATAGGAAGAAGAAGAAGAAGAAAAAGAAAGGGTAGGAAGAAGAAGAAGAAGAAGAAGAAGAAGAAAGAAGAAGAAGAAGAAGAAGAAGAAGGAAGAAGAAGAAGAAGAAGAAGAAGAAGAAGAAGCTGCAGAAAGAGTAGGAAGAAGAAGAAGAAGAAGAAAAAGAAGAGGAAGAAAGAAGAAGAAGAAAGAAGAAGAAGAAGAAGAAGTTGCAGAAAGGGTAGGGAGAAGAAGAAGAAGAAGAAGAAGAAGAAGAAGAGGGTTAATTTTGTCAATTCACGTGTTTCAAACGGCTATTTTGGACGGAAGGACTACGAATTTGGACAGAAAAGAAAATGAGGGACTTAAGTGTTGGGTCGTCAAAATAGAGGGACAAAAGTGTTAATTACGTTAAACCTCAGGGACTAAAAAGTAATTTTCCCTATTTAAAATAATAAGAACTAAATAATATATATAATTAAAATTATAAAAATAAAACAGTATAAATATTCAAGGGCCACTAATGATTTAAAATAAATAAAGAGTTGAATTTTATAAAAAAATAAACTATGTTATTTTAATAATTTTAAAATCAAGATAAATTAGTAAATTTTTTATAAATTTAGAGACATTAATAATTTAACTTAAATTATACTTTTTAATATTATTTTAAAAAATTTAGTTATTTATGCTACATATAAGGAGAGGGAAACACTCTGAATTTATTTAAATATTTTTATAGATTTATTGATAAAATTATTTTAATTTTATTAATAAATTTAAAATGATATTTGAAAAAGATTACTTTAATTAAAAAAATAGGATGATTTTAGTATTATTTAAATACTTAAAAATTAAATAAAATATTTAAAATAATTATTATATCTGATGTAACACAATAGTTGCCCAAAATAAATTATGAATTATAACCATAAGTTAGAGTTATGTAGCGAGTGTTTAGTAGGTAGTTTTACATATGGAAAGAAAGACTCAAAAACCGTAGTATCCGGATTTTTATCAAGACTCACCCTCTCCTAAATAAGTTGAGTTTTCATATAAAGTTATTGTTAGTATGCAGGCCCCGTTACGCCTGTAATCACACGATCTCTGATTAATTAGCCCGATGGATCTCTTATCAATTAGCTTGTACCAGTTGAATTTCCAATAAATATTATAATTAACTCCATCTTGTTACAGTATACAAATTAATGATCGCAGAAATCAAGGTATACATTTCTTATATAACTACTCTTGAGTTCTAAGTAGTTTCTTACATTCGCTTTTCTTTCTTACAAATTAGCCAATCGTAGCATAGTTTCATTTTGGCAACATCATTTAGTTCCGTAGTCAGAAATTTCATTGAATTCTCTCTGTTCATTTAAATTAAAACTAGTCTCTTAACCTCTTTCTTTTAAAAAGAAATATTTTTCTTCTCACTCTCGAAATGACCGACAGTTCACGAGCTACTATTAAGGTTACTACTAATGAGGGCACTATCATTTCTTCAGCTCCTAGTAGTGGACAAATCACATCCTCTATATTCAACAAAGCAGATCACCATAATCTAAACAATGAACAAATACTCTAATACATCAAAAGGTTGTAGGCTACTCTCAAGCAATGCAAAGCTCGGGAGGAAGTATCATTCATGCCTCCTAGGGGAAGGGAGGATGCTTCCATTAATACACCAAGGACTCGGATAGAAGTGATCCAAGCGCAGTCCAAAGGGAAGGCCAAACTGGAGGATGAAGAGTCATCGGATGAGGCTCCGAAGAACGTCAATTGGAAGCTGGTTCGAGCCGTGCAAAGATACTAGAAGGAGCAGGAGGAGGACTATGGCTTGGACGATGCCTCACCTCTGTCAGAAGATATCTTAGCAGAAATTTTTTCAATCAAGTTCAAGTTGTCAAGTCTGAACAAATATGATGGAACAGTAGATCCCAAAAGTCATCTGGCGATCTTTAGGATGATCATGCAACTTTAGAATATCAACGACTATGTGTTGTGCCGAGTGTTTCCATCAATACTCACAGGTTTGGCTCAGAAATGATACAAATATCTTAGTCCAGGTTTAATTCAGAACTTCACACAATTCACTATGTTATTTAAATTTAAGTGTATTACTTATATACCTTCTAAAAAACTCTCCTCTGACATGTAAAAGATCCGCTAAGGAGAGGGTGAGTCTTTAAAGAGTTTTATCTCATGGTTTAATGCAGAAAGCAATATAGATGAAGAAATTATGAGATATCATGTGAAGCATTAAAGAAAGAAATACGTGACGTCAAGTTTATGGATTTCCTAATTAAGAATCCAGTTGCTACGTGTCAACAGCTAGTAGACAAATTCTAGAAGTACATTAGGCTGCATGACGAAGTCCAAGCTTTGAGAGAGGATAAAAGAATGAGTCAAAAGCAAAACCAAAAAATAAATGTGAGTTTCTGCCGAAAACGCCATAAGATGGGTAATCGCTAGGCGAGTTTCTATTGAAAACGCCTTCTCCTGAATAGGTCGAATCTTTACATAAAGTTATTGTTAGCAGGCAGATCCACGTTATGCCTGTAATTACGAGATCCCCGATCAATTAGTCGAAGGGATCTCTTATTAATTAGCTGGTACCAGCCGAATTTTCAAACAATGCTATAATTAACTCTATTTTCTTACAGTATACAAACTAACGATCGTTGACATAAGATGTGCATTTTTTACATAATTACTTTTAAATTCTAAGCAATTTTTTATATTCGCCTTTATTTCCAATTTACTGATTTGAGCATTAGAATGGCTATCATAGGCGCTAACCACCTCACTTTCTTTTTCTTCTACATTAGCCTATCACAACACAATTTTGTTTCGACAATATCAATATCATATGACTTAAATATTTTTATACTTTTATTGATGAGATTATTTTAATAGATAATTTTAGTTAAAATTAAAAAATAATCTTATTAGGTAGATAATTCAAAATTTTTATGTAAAATTTTAAATTCTTAATCCTTTTCCGTTTAAATTCTTATAATGATTTTTAATATAATTCAAAATATTTCAAAAAAAAAATTCTGACTCACAAAAATTATAACGATTTCATAAAAAAGAAAAAAAAATTCAAGTTTTATAAAATTATTAAAATTTTTATAATAATACTATTAAAAGGTAACATATTTTAATATTGATAAATCTGTTCCTCTTCCTGGTCCATGATAGATCTGGCTTTCTTCTGGGTCCCTTCTTGCTGGGCTCTTTGATGGGTCTCTCCATGCTCTACCTGGTGAAAGGACCTGTAAAATAAGAAAGAATAGTCAAGGGCCTACCGGGAGTGCCCCGGTGGAGGCCCTCCGACGCTCAAGTCAGATTTTATGGCTCAAAGTAGTATATTTAGGCAAGGGTTGCAGAAAGAATAAAAATGGTGTCCAGGAAGGAGAAGGAAGAAGAAGAGAGAGTCCCTTCTGCGTGGCCTCTACCGTGATATATATCTGTCTCTCTGCCACAATGCAAGCTGTCTTCTGTCGCCTAGCTCCATATATACGGATGTGTCAGGCGCCTGCTCCATGTGTAATACCCGGCTAGACTCCGGTATCGGAATCCCTACCGTCCGGTGGGACCTCGGATGTCGGAAACCTCTAGAAGGGTAAAACTATGATTTTATGAAATGTTTTCATGTATTTCATGTTTTTAAGTAAGAAATTAAATGAGTTTTTACATGAAAAGTCTTTGGAGAAAACCCAGGTTCGGCCGCCGAAAGTCAAGTTCGGCCGCCGAACATGCATGCATTTTGGAGGCACGTTAGGCCCCCGAAAGCATGAGTGAGGGAAGTCCAGGTTCGGCCGCCGAACCTCATGTTCGGCCGCCGAACATGGCATGCATACGGAGGCACATTCGGCCCCCGAACGTGGTCTGGCCAGCCACTATAAAAGGGTCCCTTAGCCAAAAATGGGCGAGCTTTTTCCCATTTTCGACCAAGGTGAGCTCTCCGCCGTCCCTCACCCATTTTTGATGTTCTTCCTCTAAATCTTTCAAGATGTTCACTTGTTTTCACTTGGTTTGGAAGATTTAAGCTTTTGAAACAAGTTTTGGAGCTTTGGGAACCCAGGAGCTCATTTTCGTGGATCTCCAAGTTTAGGTCGTCTCCCTCTCGATCTTCAAGAGGTAAGGGCCGATCTTAAGCTCCTTATGTGTTTTAAATAAGTTTTATGCAAGATCTATGGGTAGAAATGCATGTAGGGTATATGTTGAGTTTATGGGTCTATATTGATGTTTTGAACAATGTGGCTTGCTTGAGTATGTTTGAAGTGTTGTAGTTGGGGTATTTGATGTTTTGAGACCCCTAGGAACTTGTATGCATGTTTTAGTTGAGCTATATGCATGATTTAAGGTTTGGAGGCGAAATGTGCAAAGGGAGCCAAGTTTCTGCCCTTGGCAGGAACCAGGTTCGGCAGCCGAAGGCACTTTCGGCCGCCGAACATGGCTGGGAAGGCAGCCTTTCGGCTGCCGAAGCTTGCCCCCGAAAGGGAGACTTTCGTCTCTGTCGGGCAGTTTCGGCCGCCGAAAGTGCTGCCGAACATGCATGAGTTTCGTCTCTGTCTAGGAGTTTCGGCCGCCGAAGGTGCCGCCGAACCTGCCTGACTTTCGGCTCTGGAGGGACTTTCGGCCGCCGAACCTGCCGCCGAAAGTGCCCTGTTCAGCCATTTCTTGCATGTTTTTATGTGATGCTTTCAGGATGTTTTAGGGGTTTTTTGGGGAGTAGTTTATAGTTATGTTCAAGTATGTTTGGTCCCTCATTTGAGTCCACCTGTGTAGGTTCGGACCCGAGGAACCGCGGACCCCAGCAGTGAGTTCAGCTGCTTCGGTGTTGTCAGAGTCAGCCAGAGGTGAGTGGAACTAAAACTTAATCTTTTAAAATTAAATGCTTTATCATGTTTCATGCATCATGATTATGCAATAGGATGATTGCATTAGTTTTCACGAATATGCCGCATTGCATAAATTATTGTTGTTGTGGGTGAATGTCGGATGACCCAGTTAGTCCAAGACAGGAAGACCAGGCCCCATGCTACAGGCCTGGCACAGAGTAAGCAAGTCCAGGCCCCAGTCTACAGGCCTGGCACAGAGTAAGGAAAGACCAGGATTCCATCCTATGGTCTAGCACGGTTATGGGACTTGAAGACCAGGAGCCAGAGGAGGCCCTGGGAATATGGTAAGTAATGTATGTTCTGACAGGAAAGACCAGGACCCCATTCTACAGGCCTGGCACAGAGTTAACTTGGACTAATTGGTGACGAGTTCACCCAACCTTTATGTGAACTGTTTGTGTTATGATGCATTTCATAGAGCATAGTGTTAACGTGTTTTAATAGCTCTACTCACTGGGCTTTTAGCTCACCCCTCTCCTTTACCCCCAGGCTTGCAGGTACAGTATAGTGCAGGAGTCCGGATAGAGTAAAGAAGTCATGCTTATGTAATAGCTAGCAATGGACATGATCAAATTGTAATGTAAAGTATTAATCAGTATAGTTATGAGATGATGTTTATGGATGTTAGAGGTGTGCTTGACCATAGATTGTTGTATCCCTTTTAAACATGATCTTAGAGATTTATATGATGTTTATGTATACCAACTCAACAGATGTTATGTTGCCCATTGGGGGCACAGATGAGATCCCACAGAGGGATCAATGTTATGTTAATGTTATGCACAGGTTGAGTTTGGTTGATGCTTATGGAAAGAAAAGTTTTAATTTTTATGCATGTGGTTGATCATGTATGGGATTATACAGGTTTACAGGTTATATGTCAGGCTTGCTACGGGTCCCGGCGGCCTTAAGTCGACCCGGATCCTAGCGCCGGTAGCGGTCCGGATTTCCGGGGCGTTACAGAATGGTATCAGAGCCCTAGGTTCATATGGTCGGACCTAGAGTGTCGGGCTCATAGATGTTATAGAAGGTCAAGCACAATAGGAAAAGATCATGTCCACTAGGATAGGATGTGGAGTCCTGTCTTGCATGATGATGTGAAATGCCATGATAATATGCATGTGCATTAATGATATGCTATGATATGTGATGTATGTGATGAGGGTTCATGTGTGCCCACATGAACCATATGATGCTAATGCTTGCTTGATGTGTACTGTTTTTCAGAAAACAGGATGAGAGGAACTCGTCGATCAGCAAGATTGACTGGAGTACCACCTGAGGATGAGGGCATGAGCGCCCGTCCTCCTACATTGCCTAGGGCAATGTCAAGCAGGTCCAACAGGGACAGAGTAGCAAGAGACCCTAGAAGGTCTCTGGATCTGGGTAGAAGCAGATCAGTCAGAGGAACAGTTCAGGGAGGAGCGTCTGAGGATATGGGGGATGATATGGACGTGGAACAGAGGAGGGATGGCAGTTTGGGAGTCAGTATGTCAGAAGAAGGAATGGGAGAATCCCAAGGAGGCACTCAGGCCTCGGGATTTGTACAGCCACCTCACTACCCACATTTCTCACAACATCCCGGGTATTCGATGGGAGGTACATCGGATTACCCTAGTTTCACCCCTTATCCCACACAGATGCCATACCCACCATACTACCCACCATACTCTCAGTACCCAATGTATCCACCTCCACCCTACCATCCAAATCCAGCAAACCCTACCTCCGAAAATGTTGCACCACCTCCACCACCTGCGGAACCAGCAGCCCCAGTTGCTCAACCACCTAGACCTAGCTCAGCCAGTGGGAGCAAGGTTAAGATGACAGACTATATGAAGCTGGGTGCTCCCCAGTTTGAGACCGGTGGTGATCCGTTCGTGTACTTGGAGCGGGTCAAGGCAATTACAGATGAGATAGGGGCGGATGACAGTAGAGCCATTCAGATGGCCGGGTTCACGCTTAAGTGCAAAAAGGCACGGGAGTGGTTCAAAAATTATGTGAACCCGAGAGTGGACAACATGACTTGGGAAGAGTTTGCAAATGAGTTTGCAGGATGGGCTTTCCCTGATAGTTCAAGGGAATTGAAGATGATAGAATTCGAGCAGTTGAGGCAAACTGATGACATGAGTGTAGACGAATATACCGACAGGTTTATGGAGTTGCTGCCATTTGCAGGGCAAGACCTTAGCACAGACCAGAAGAAGTCGAGGAGGTATATCATGAAGCTCCATCCCAGGTATTCCTCCTTGGTACAGTCAGCAGATAGAGAGAGTTTTCACGCCATAGTAGACATGGCTAGGAGAATGGAGGCTAGTGCCATTATTCAGGGGACAGTTAAACAGACAGTGGCACAAGCTTCTGGTTCTAAAACTCCGGGTGGGGGAAAGTTAGATCCCTCTACCCTTAGTGCAGCAGCTTCAGGCAGTAAGAGATGGAGTAAACCCAAGGGCAAGAAGAATAAGTTCTGGAACAAGGTTAAGTCCAGTCTGGGATTTGGAAGTGGCTCAAGCTCTGGTGCGGATAATGCAGTTTGTACAAGGTGTGATAGACCACACAAGGGAGTATGTCGGTTTGGGACGAACGCCTGCTTCAGATGTGGTCAGGAGGGGCATATAGCTCGAGACTGTCCAAGAGTGGCCCCAATGGCTCAGTCCCAGCAGACAGCTTCAGGCAGTGTAGCGCAGCCAGCAGCTCCAGCCATGACTCAGGCCAGTGGCAGAGGTAGAGGGAGAGGAGCAGCCTCTTCTTCAGCGGGTTTCAGAGGAGAAGGTCCGTCAGCCCCAGCACGGATCTTCACAATGACACAGCAGGAGGCAGACGCATCCAACACCGTGGTGGCAGGTAATCTCGTCATTGGATGTTCGGATGTATATGCATTGATGGACCCTGGTGCATCTCATTCTTTTATTGCTCCGAGGGCCGTAGAGAGGTTGGGATTGATGATCTCTGAGTTAGAGTGTCCTCTCTAGGTCAGTGGACCCAAGTATGATCCATCAGTGGCAGAGTCAGTCTGTCAGTGTAGTCCAGTTTTTGTTGAGGGGAGATGCATGTCCGCCGACCTAGTGGTTCTAGATTTGACAGATTTTGACGTCATTCTAGGGATGGACTGGTTATCTACCCATGGTGCTACCTTGGACTGCAGGGACAAGGTAGTCAGGTTCAGAGGTCAGGATGGATCAGAGGTCGTCTTCAGAGGAGACAGGAGGGGTACACCTAGAGGTATGATCTCAGCTCTTCAGGCTCGTAGGTTGCTTAGGAAGGGATGTCAGGGGTATTTGGCTCATGTGAGAGAGCTTAATAGTCAGGTCAGAGAGCCCGCCTCGGTGCCAGTGGTTAGAGAGTTCTTAGATGTGTTCCCAGACGAGCTGCCAGGTTTACCACCTGCTAGGGAGATAGAGTTCGAGATAGAACTGATGCCTGGAACCCGACCGATCTCTATCCCTCCCTACAGGATGGCGCCAGCAGAATTGAAAGAGTTGAAGGAGCAGTTACAGGAGCTGGTAGACAAGGGCTTCATCCGACCGAGTACCTCACCCTGGGGTGCTCCAGTTTTGTTTGTGAGAAAGAAGGATGGATCCCTTAGACTTTGTATCGACTACAGGCAGTTGAACAAAGTCACTACCAAGAATAAGTACCCATTGCCAAGGATCGACGATCTATTCGACCAGCTAGCAGGAGCGGGTTGTTTCTCCAAAATAGATCTAAGATCGGGGTACCATCAGTTGAGGATCAGGGAAGAGGACGTACCAAAGACAGCTTTCAGGACCAGATATGGGCATTTTGAGTTCCTTGTGATGCCGTTCGGGTTAACTAACGCCCCTGCAGCATTCATGGATCTCATGAATAGAGTGTTTAGCCAGTACCTGGATCACTTTGTTATTGTCTTCATAGATGATATCTTAGTGTATTCCAGGAATGCAGAGGAGAATGCCCATCATCTGCGGTTGGTTTTGCAGACCTTGAGGGAGCATGGCTTGTATGCCAAGTTCTCAAAGTGTGAGTTCTGGCTGAGGAGCATTTCATTCTTGGGGCATGTAGTGTCAGAGAATGGAATAGAGGTAGACCCCAAGAAGACGGAGACTGTGGCTAACTGGCCTCGACCCACTTCAGTGACAGAGATCAGGAGTTTCTTGGGTTTGGCAGGTTACTACAGGAGGTTCGTTCAGGACTTCTCAAAGATAGCAGCTCCTCTGACCAGACTATCCAGGAAGAATCAGAAATTTGTGTGGACCGACCAGTGCGAGGAGAGTTTTGAAGAGCTTAAGAAGAGGTTGACTTCAGCACCAGTTTTAGCTCTGCCATCTAGTGATGCAGACTTTACAGTCTTTTGTGATGCGTCCCGTGTGGGACTGGGTTGTGTGCTTATGCAGAATGAGAGGGTGATTGCTTATGCTTCTAGGCAGCTAAAGAAGCATGAGTTGAATTACCCCACACATGACCTTGAGATGGCAGCAGTAATCTTTGCACTCAAGATGTGGAGGCATTACCTCTATGGGGTAAGATGTGAGATCTTCACAGATCATAAAAGCTTGCAGTACATCTTGAGTCAGAGGGATTTGAATTTGAGACAGAGGAGATGGGTAGAGTTGCTGAGTGACTATGATTGCAAGATTCAGTATCATCCGGGTAAGGCGAATGTTGTGGCTGACGCCCTAAGCCGGAAGTCACTAAGCAGTCTATCCCACATCACGGTAGAGAGAAGACCAGTGGTGAAGGAGTTTTACAAGCTCATTGAGGAAGGTCTACAGTTGGAGTTGTCTGGTACAGGTGCCTTGGTCGCTCAGATGAAAGTGACACCCGTGTTTCTGGAGCAGGTGGCTTAGAAACAGCATGAGGACCCAGAGTTAGTAAAGATTGCCAGGACTGTTCAGTCGGGCAAAGACAGCGAGTTCAGATTTGACAACAAGGGGATCCTCCGCTATGGGAGTCGATTGTGTGTACCAGATGACATAGGGCTAAAAGGAGACATTATGAGAGAGGCTCATAATGCAAGATACAGCATTCACCCCGGAGCCACCAAAATGTATCAGGATCTGAAGAAAGTGTATTGGTGGCCAGCTATGAAGAGAGAAGTGGCACAGTTTGTGTCAGCCTGCGAAGTTTGTCAGAGGGTGAAGCTGGAGCGTCAGAGGGTGAAGCTGGAGCATCAGAAGCCGGCTGGAATGCTTAACCCGCTACCTATTCCAGAGTGGAAATGGGAGAATATAGCTATGGATTTTGTAGTGGGGTTACCGGCGGCGTCCAACAGAGTGGACTCCATATGGGTGATTGTGGACAGACTCACCAAATCTGCTCACTTCATCCCTGTCAGGAGTGGCTATTCTGTGGACAAGTTGGCGCAGGTGTACGTTGATGAGATAGTCAGATTGCATGGGGTTCCTGTTTCTATCGTGTCAGATAGAGGGCCCCAGTTCACCTCCAGATTTTGGCGGAGTCTGCAGAATGCCATGGGTACTAGGTTGGATTTTAGCACTGCCTTCCATCCACAGACAGACGGACAGTCAGAGAGGACCATCCAGACCATAGAAGATATGCTGAGAATGTGTGTGCTGGACTTTGGCGGTTCTTGGAGGCAGCATCTACCTTTGGTGGAGTTTGCCTACAATAACAGTCATCATGCTAGCATCGGGATGGCCCCATATGAAGCTTTATATGGAAGGAAGTGCAGATCACCTGTTTGCTGGGAAGAGGTAGGAGAGAGGTCCTTAGCAGGACCCAAACTAGTAGAGATCACCAGCAGGGTGGTGCCCATGATCAGAGAAAGAATCAAAACAGCTGCAAGCAGACAGAAGAGTTATGCAGACATCCGCAGAAGGCTAGTAGAGTTTCAGGAGGGGGATCTGGTATTGCTCAAGGTGTCTCCAATGAAAGGAGTGGTTCGGTTCGGGAAGAAGGGTAAACTGGCTCTGCGGTACATCGGACCCTTCGAAGTCTTGCAAAAGATTGGGAATGTATCGTACAAGCTGGATTTACCTGCTTCAATGGAGAGAATCCATCCGGTTTTCCATGTTTCTATGTTGAGAAAGTTCGTGTCAGATCCGAGCAAGGTTCTTAGTGAGCCTGATGTGGAGATCCAAGAGGATCTCACCTATGTTGAGCAGCCAGTACGGATCCTAGACACCCAGATCAGGAAGCTGAGAAACAAGGAAATCCCGATGGTGAAAGTCCTGTGGAACCACCACAATATAGAAGAATGCACTTGGGAGACACGGGAGTCTATGCTCCGGCAATATCCTCATCTCTTTTAAGGTTAGTTTCTACGTGTTTAGTATGTATGTCACGTTTTATGATATGCATGTACTAGGTGAGGAACATTCGGGGACGAATGTTCTTAAGGGGGGGAGAATGTAATACCCGGCTAGACTCCGGTATCGGAATCCCTACCGTCCGGTGGGACCTAGGATGTCGGAAACCTCTAGAAGGGTAAAACTATGATTTTATGAAATGTTTTCATGTATTTCATGTTTTTAAGTAAGAAATTAAATGAGTTTTTACATGAAAAGTCTTTGGAGAAAACCCAGGTTCGGCCGCCGAAAGTCAAGTTCGGCCGCCGAACATGCATGCATTTTGGAGGCACGTTAGGCCCCCGAAAGCATGAGTGAGGGAAGTCCAGGTTCGGCCGCCGAACCTCATGTTCGGCCGCCGAACATGGCATGCATACGGAGGCACATTCGGCCCCCGAACGTGGTCTGGCCAGCCACTATAAAAGGGTCCCTTAGCCGAAAACGGGCGAGCTTTTTCCCATTTTCGACCAAGGTGAGCTCTCCGCCGTCCCTCACCTATTTTTGATGTTCTTCCTCTAAATCTTTCAAGATGTTCACTTGTTTTCACTTGGTTTGGAAGATTTAAGCTTTTGAAACAAGTTTTGGAGCTTTGGGAACTCAGGAGCTCATTTTCGTGGATCTCCAAGTTTAGGTCGTCTCCCTCTCGATCTTCAAGAGGTAAGGGCCGATCTTAAGCTCCTTATGTGTTTTAAATAAGTTTTATGCAAGATCTATGGGTAGAAATGCATGTAGGGTATATGTTGAGTTTATGGGTCTATATTGATGTTTTGAACAATGTGGCTTGCTTGAGTATGTTTGAAGTGTTGTAGTTGGGGTATTTGATGTTTTGAGACCCCTAGGAACTTGTATGCATGTTTTAGTTGAGCTATATGCATGATTTAAGGTTTGGAGGCGAAATGTGCAAAGGGAGCCAAGTTTCTGCCCTTGGCAGGAACCAGGTTCGGCAGCCGAAGGCACTTTCGGCCGCCGAACATGGCTGGGAAGGCAGCCTTTCGGCTGCCGAAGCTTGCCCCCGAAAGGGAGACTTTCGTCTCTGTCGGGCAGTTTCGGCCGCCGAAAGTGCCGCCGAACATGCATGAGTTTCGTCTCTGTCTAGGAGTTTCGGCCGCCGAAGGTGCCGCCGAACCTGCCTGACTTTCGGCTCTGGAGGGACTTTCGGCCGCCGAACCTGCCGCCGAAAGTGCCCTGTTCAGCCATTTCTTGCATGTTTTTATGTGATGCTTTCATGATGTTTTAGGGGGTTTTTGGGGAGTAGTTTATAGTTATGTTCAAGTATGTTTGGTCCCTCATTTGAGTCCACCTGTGTAGGTTCGGACCCGAGGAACCGCGGACCCCAGCAGTGAGTTCAGCTGCTTCGGTGTTGTCAGAGTCAGCCAGAGGTGAGTGGAACTAAAACTTAATCTTTTAAAATTAAATGCTTTATCATGTTTCATGCATCATGATTATGCAATAGGATGATTGCATTAGTTTTCACGAATATGCCGCATTGCATAAATTATTGTTGTTGTGGGTGAATGTCGGATGACCCAGTTAGTCCAAGACAGGAAGACCAGGCCCCATGCTACAGGCCTGGCACAGAGTAAGCAAGTCCAGGCCCCAGTCTACAGGCCTGGCACAGAGTAAGGAAAGACCAGGATTCCATCCTATGGTCTAGCACGGTTATGGGACTTGAAGACCAGGAGCCAGAGGAGGCCCTGGGAATATGGTAAGTAATGTATGTTCTGACAGGAAAGACCAGGACCCCATTCTACAGGCCTGGCACAGAGTTAACTTGGACTAATTGGTGACGAGTTCACCCAACCTTTATGTGAACTGTTTGTGTTATGATGCATTTCATAGAGCATAGTGTTAACGTGTTTTAATAGCTCTACTCACTGGGCTTTTAGCTCACCCCTCTCCTTTACCCCCAGGCTTGCAGGTACAGTATAGTGCAGGAGTCCGGATAGAGTAAAGAAGTCATGCTTATGTAATAGCTAGCAATGGACATGATCAAATTGTAATGTAAAGTATTAATCAGTATAGTTATGAGATGATGTTTATGGATGTTAGAGGTGTGCTTGACCATAGATTGTTGTATCCCTTTTAAACATGATCTTAGAGATTTATATGATGTTTATGTATACCAACTCAACAGATGTTATGTTGCCCATTGGGGGCACAGATGAGATCCCACAGAGGGATCAATGTTATGTTAATGTTATGCACAGGTTGAGTTTGGTTGATGCTTATGGAAAGAAAAGTTTTAATTTTTATGCATGTGGTTGATCATGTATGGGATTATACAGGTTTACAGGTTATATGTCAGGCTTGCTACGGGTCCCGGCGGCCTTAAGTCGACCCGGATCCTAGCGCCGGTAGCGGTCCGAATTTCCGGGGCGTTACACCATGCGTAACGGCCATTAATTCTCCTCTGATACGCATGCGGAAGGACCTACCAGCGGGGCATCTTGGTCATTTTCCCCTTTCCGGGCTGGGTTGAATGATAGGGCTGAAGTTGAGCCTGGTGAGGGCCTGATTACTGGGCTGAGAGGTTTGGGCCGGCTTGATTGAGGAGTCTAGGCGGAGTCCGGCCCTGTGACTGAGCGGGCTGGACCTGCCTCTCGAGGGGAATATTGAAGCCTTCGAATCATGGACTGTTTTCATGGGCCTAGCCTTTAGACCAGGGTGAAGAAATCCAGCGATCATCAATTGCCCCTTTATCTCCTCAGCAGTTATTCCATGACTGGTGAGAGGATAAATCTTTAAACTCTATTCATGACCGTGTGGTCTGAGAACTGCTCTTGTCGAAAGTATCCCTTTCTTGCCTTTTTATTATTTTTGTCTGAGCATTGGACTCTCGTGTATGGTTTTTGCCCCTGAGTATTTATGGGCTGTCTTCTCTTGAGCGTTTTGCAGGCTCTTTGTTGCCTGGACCTTTCTCTAGGTCAACTGAGTTGGTTTGGTGTGAGTGGTCAATTCTCGAGGTCGGTGCCTCTTATAATTGCCCCTGATTCTCTGTTTTGGCTTTGTATTTTGGTATGCAGTTTGCTTAGGAATCGCCTTGCCTTAATTCGGTCTGCCTATTGGGTTTACCAGTACTGCGCTCGTTTTCTTGAGATCGGCATGGTGCTTTGGTACTTTTGGCTGTTGTATGAGATCAAAGTCTCTTTACCTGATGACTCGAGGTCCTCTGGGAGGTCGGAGTTTAGCTTTTCATTTATGGTCCCGTGCCCTAATCTTTTATGTGAGATCGGAACTATGTTCTTATGAGTTGTTTTTGCTTGTGGCACCGGACGATCTTGGGGATCCCGGCCGTTTTTGCTCCGGGAGATCTTTGAGATCTTCGCCGGCCTTCTTCCTCAGTGAGGTATTCTGCTTCAGTGAGGTTTCTCGAGCTGTTGTTTCCTTATCATGAATGAAGTATTCGCTGATCATAACTAAAGTTTGTTTAGCTGGCTGAGCTCTTGGCTTACTCTTCCCGAATTAGACTAATCGTACCCGTGAGCTCTGTTTTGACAGGGACTGGAGCTGAGGTTTTATCTGCTTCGTGCCATTAGATTTTCCTCGGGTTGGCTTCTGTTTAGGCGATTTCACTCCGCTATTTTATTTGTGAGCTCGGATGTCTGGTCCCTCTCGGGGTGATCCTTTGTCAGTCGGTGCAACTTAGTCAGTGTGCTCCACTGGGAGGGGGAGTTCAGCCTTTGTCGTTTTTCCCCTTCTTGGGTTATTTTTGCTAAATGTATGTTTGTGGCAAACTGGTTCGAGCTCTGTTCTCTGTTGTTCCCTCTACACTCAGCTTCCTTCTGTCTGAGTGTTTCATGTTGCAATTTTATCCGAGCTGGGGACTTGGTCCTTGGTTCTTTGCTTAGGCTTTCTCGAGGTCGGTGCCTCATATGATGGTCCTTGGCCGAACTTTTTCGCCATTCCGAGCTCATTTTTTGAGGTCGGCGTGATGCTGTGGCGTTCTTGGCTATTATGCTCCGTGCTTTTTTGGGAGGTCGGAGTCTGATTCTTTATTGGTAGCTTAGGATTCATCTTTCTCATGAGATCGGAACTGTATTTTATGAGTTGTCCCAGCACATGATATTGGGAATTTTTGCTCCGGGAGGTTATTAAGACCTTCATTAATCGTTTTTGTTTTGTTTTTTCTGGGAGTTCTAGGGGATCCCAGTCTTCTTTGTTTTCCCGGGAGTTCTAGGGGATCCCGGTCTTCTTTGCTTTTTTCCGGGGTGACCTCGGGGCCCTGCCGGCTGTTTTTTGTTTTGTTTTCCCGGGAGTTCTAGGGGATCCCGGTCTTCTTTGCTTTTTTCCGGGATGACCTCGGGGCCTCGCCGGCTGTTTTTGCTCCAGGAGATCTTACGGGATCCTGGCTGTTTTTGTTCCGGGGTGACCTCGGGGCCCCGCCGGTTGTTTTTGCCCCAGGAGATCTTACGGGATCCTGGCTGTTTTTGTTCCGGGGTGACCTCGGGGCCCTACCGGCTGTTTTTGCCCCAGGAGATCTTACGGGATCCTGGCTATTTTTGTTCCGGGGTGACCTTGGGGCCCCGCCGGCTGTTTTTGTCCCAGGAGATCTTACGGGATCCTGGCCATTTTTGTTCCGGGGTGACCTCGGGGCCCCGCCGGCTATTTTTGCTTTGTTTTCCCGGGAGTTCTAGGGGATCCCGGTCTTCTTTGCTCCGGGGTGACCTCGGGGCCCCGCTGGTTGTTTTTTGTTTTGTTTTCCCGGGAGTTCTAGGGGATCCCTGTCTTCTTTGCTCCAGGGTGACCTCGGGGCCCTACCGGCTGTTTTTTGTACCTCCTTGAGGTTTTGCACAAGATTCAGGCTCATTGGCCTTACTGTCGCTTCCAGGCTCTTTAGCCTTGCATGGGATTCAGGCTCATTGGCCTTACTGTCGCTTCCAGGCTCTTTAGCCTTGCATGGGATTCAGGCTCATTGGCCTTACTGTCGCTTCGTCATCTCAATTGGTTTTGTGCCTAATTGAGGTCTTACGCAAGATTCAAGCTCATTCTGCAAAATAAAAGCTTGCACAGAGTGTATGTAACGAGGAAGTTCATTGTTAATTCAATAATATCCGTCAATTAATAATATGTCGCACATGTCACTTAGTTTCATGCTTCAGATGAACAAATGCAAGTATTAACTCTTACAACGTTAACCCATGCAGTTTTAGAGATGCAATAAACAATATTTGGCATGTGTAAATTTCTCAAAATTTTACTTTGTAAAAGTAATATGTTTAAATACATAATCCCTTTCACTAGAAAATTCATGCTACTCTTAACTAGCAACGAAAACTTTCCTGCTAAGCTAGTATGTTGTTGGGCATATACTTGTGTACTCATGGAAACTTTATTCTAAGATTCAAACTTTATAATTAGAAATGATATTCTAAGATATTTGCATTTAAAATAATAATAATTAGAAGGATTAAAGAATCAAAATTCCAGGAGGGTTGTACTAAGTTCCTCACCTGGTAGTAATAAGTTGGCTGAAATTTCCATTCAGTCGAAGACCTTTCACTAGTTCCCAAAGCTGGACTGAAATTGCTATGGGTCGTTTTCGAACTAGTCTCCAGTAATTCAGCAAATACCAAAAACTGTCTGCTCACCCATGTTCTTTAGCACAAAAGGGACAGGAACTCATGTCTGGTGGACGAACCATGACCGTGGGATCAGAGCGTGATTGATGGCTGATCCGTTCTTCAGAATTGTTCATGGCTGTAGAAGATCGTTCTCTGTTAATCATGTATTTGAGATTTAGGTACTAGCATCTGTTAGTATTTGAGATTCAGTACACCTCAAACGTTGTGACTGATAATCATGTCTTCGCTTGCAGAGACTGAACAAATCCCACAATCACCTGCAGCTCGTCCATTTGCTGGGACATAAAATGCCTCTGAACAACATCTACTAGTTGCTCTTTAGATGGGTTGGGGACAACATCCACAAGATTGAAGTGCCTCCAATATCTCCACAAGGCAGCCATCTCTAATTTGCTGAGGTCAACTTTCGCAGTCCCACGAGGTGTGGGAACAGAGCCCTTAGACTGCGAGTCACAAGAGAGGGACCTGCTCATAGTCTTGTGAGATGACCCGTTGATTTGTGCGTCCTATGCCTTGATCTATGGGACTTTTGGGTGTCATCGGATGCCATGTCTGATCCATTCCACTGTACGTTATCAAATTCCAAATCATCATCATCCTCACTGTCGGTGGGATCTTCTATCCCACTAAGGGCATTCCTCTGTAGCTTTACTTCTATGCCATTTGTAAGAACCAGCTAATGCCAGCCACCAATTAACCCGCCACCAACTCGCAGGCCACCAATTAACAAGCCTCCTCCTGCAGAGGGACACGCCTCAGTTGACCCAACAGACAAACACCATGGATCCCCAAATAAGTGGCCACCCAGTTCGGTTGATGGATCAATAGGAGTTGGTGATCATCAAGAGAAAGCATTCCCTGATAAAGACAAGCCATAAAAGTGCAGGGGAGTGTCGCCACCACACAAGCCTGGACGCCCTCCTGTAGTTGATACAGAGGACGCAATACACAGGCCACCGGCAAAGAAGAAACCACCACTATACCGCCCCAGGCCTCCATCATCTGATTAAGCGCCCAATGGTTTCGCTGTCGATGGCGATGAGATCGACAGCGCGAACATCATTCATTTCCGCGCCGACCTCACTTGTTGGATCTCGATCAGACCAGCGACCTCCTCTTCGGGTCGGCGCGTCTTCGGCACCATCACGTCTGCCTGTCTGGCCCATTTCAGCATCGCGCCGACCTCACTTGTTGCAGTTCGACCAGAACAACAACTTCCTCCTCAGGTCGGCGTGTCTTTAGCAGTTCGAGCTCCTTCCACTTTTGCTATTCCAATCTTCCGACCTCCGGCATTACGCGAACCAGAAACAGAGAGTGGCAACTGGACGCGACAATCATTTTTATCCGACCCGAAATGCGAGGCCGATCTCAAACATGGCTCCGTCCTCGATCACATCTAAGCTCAAGCACGTGTTCGACCTCAACGAGCAATCTATCACTGTCGTTGTCGGATTTTCCGAGCTCCTTGCTGTCTTGCTAAACATGGCTCCGACCTCAATCACAGACCTAAGCTTGAGCACGGATCCGACCTCAACAAGTAATCTAACGCTGTGGTCGTCGGATTTGCCGAGTTCCTTCCTGTTCTGCTACTCCGACTAGCGAAACCATTGACGGTCTTACTAGCGGTGCTTGATCAGTCGTTCTCTCGACAATCAGACGGACTAATGCCGACCATGCCGACCTGGGTATCTCATCTCACCTTGTCTTTGAGCCGGACGGCATACCACGTCCGAGCTTATCCACCTTGCCTGGATATTTGATTATTTCCTATTATCTCCAGGTTGCTCTGATACTTGAGGGGCGTTGCTCTGCAACAGAGTTGGATGGCTATGAATCGTGTATCCTCTGACCTCATATCCTATCCGACCTAAAATGTTAGTCCGACCTCGTTTATTTTTCATTTATTAATTTTCTCTTTAACTTGCTAACCTGGAATTTTACAGCCGACCTCACAACTCCAATAAATATATATATACTTCTCATTCTTTTTCCTTTTACAGAAAAGATTAAAATCTACACTCAGAGACAAGCATTTCTCGATCTGAAGTTTCACCTCGTCAGATCTCAAAGAAAAAGTTAGTAGTAATAAAATTCAATAAATGTTAAAATAAACAACGATGGTAGAAAAATGAAGATTAAAAGACTGTCAAGATGTTCTTAAACCAGCTGGGTCTTTCAAACCAGCTGGGTTACTGTCAAGATGTTCTTAAATCTCCAGCTTTCTTTTTCGCATAAGCTTTCATACCTCCATGTGGATCTCAATGGGTGGATTTAGGAACTCCGGTGACGAAAAGGTCCCCTTCGTTCCCACAGACGGCGCCATTTGATAAATCTGTTCCTCTTCCTGGTCTATGATAGATCTGGCTTTCTTCTGGGTCCCTTCTTGCTGGGCTCTTTGATGGGTCTCTCCATGCTCTACCTGGTGAAAGGACCTGTAAAATAAGAAAGAATAGTCAGAGGCCTACCGGGAGTGCCCCGGTGGAGGCCCTCCGACGCTCAAGTCAGATTTTATGGCTCAGAGTAGTATATTTAGGTAAGGGTTGCAGAAAGAATAAAAATGGTGTCCAGGAAGGAGAAGGAAGAAGAAGAGAGAGCCCCTTCTGCATGGCCTCTACCGTGATATATATATCTATCTCTCTGCCACAATGCAAGCTGTCTTCTGTCGCCTAGCTCCATATATACGGATGTGTCAGGCGCCTGCTCCATGCGTAACGGCCATTAATTCTCCTCTGATACGCATGCGGAAGGACCTACCAGCGGGGCATCTTAGTCATTTTCCCCTTTCCGGGCTGGGTTGAATGATAGGGCTGAAGTTGAGCCTGGTGAGGGCCTGATTACTAGGCCGAGAGGTTTGGGCCGGCTTGATTGAGGAGTCTAGGCGGAGTCCGGCCCTGTGACTGAGCGGGCTGGACCTAGCTCTCGAGGGGAATATTGAAGCCTTCGAATCATGGACTGTTTTCATGGGCCTAGCCTTTAGACCGGGGTGAAGAAATTCAGCGATCATCAAATATGTTAAGAAAAAAAGTAAAATTTTATAATATATTATATTTAGAAATAAAATAAAAATTATTTAATCAAATATATTTAATGGTGAATGTTTTATATAATGACATTAACTTGTAATAAAAATTTATTTAATATAATATATTTAATATTGTATATGATAATATAAAATAAATTTACTTTCAATTATAAAATTTAAATAAAAGATTATATATTTATTAATATAAAATTTTTGAAATTATATTGTAATTTTTCATTAATTTTTAGATTCAATTTAATTTTTTTTATTATACGAAAAATTTTGATTTTATTATCTAAAATTTAAAATTTTAAATATAATAATTATTTAAAGAATAATTCGTATGACATGATATGTAAATTAAAAACATATTTAATTGAAACTGAAGGTTAAAATTAAGATAAATAAAAAAAATAATTTTATTTTTAAAAATTTTAAAATTTAATATAAATATCACAATTCGTTAACTTCAAAAAAAAAATCCCAACAAACCTTATTATTGATATTATTATTATAGGTTTCTTCACTGTTTATTTACTTTTCAGTTTTTTTTTTTCTTTTGCTAAAAGGTTATAATTATAATTTTATTTTATTTTTTTATTTACTCATTCTTTTAATTATAAAATAACATATAAGACTTCTAAAATTATTTTAATTAAAAAATGGGAAAAAGAACTTGATAAATGGCCTCCTCCTCTCTCACTTTTTTTTTTTTTTTTGAAATTTTGATTTTAAATTTTAAAATGTGATTTGAATGTCGGAGTATCCCGTAGACGTCTTACCTTTTTTTATTTTGTGGATTATTTTTAAAGACTACGTGTAATGAAACCTGTTTGAGAAAGTAAGGAGAAAAATATGCATCAATACATTTAATTTATTTATAATTTAAAGTATAAACATTAAACAATATAAATATTTAAAGTTAGTTGGTTAATATTTTTTTTATTAAATAATTTAATTTTATAAAATAAAAAGTCAAATATTGAGTTCAATGCTAAAGTAGTAAATGCGATTGGTGTATTTCTAATGATTAGTTTGAGTTATTGCAAATTATAAGTTAAGTATTATCTTTTTTTTTTTTTGAAGAAAGTTAAGTATTATTTAACAGGTTTAATTACGTTTTAAATTGAATTAAAAAATAAATTAATATAATTAGGACTAAATATTTAGTCGGTAAACCATCAAATCAAAAATTAAAATTTTGATATTTATAAAAATTAAATCGAATTAATTTTAATCAAAAAATTAAATAGAATTTGATCAGTTTAATTTTTTAATAAATTTTTTATTTTTTAGACTTCATTTTTAGTATTTTAAAATTTAATCGAAATATTTTAATTTTAATATGATATAATCTCTCTATATTATTGAAAATAATATATTATTATCACTAATCAGTTCGATTTAGTTTTTTTTATTTTTTCTGATTAAAATCGAACTAAACTGAAATAATTAAAATTTTTAAAATTAAAAATCGAATCGAATCGAAATAAATAAAAAATTAAATTAATTTTTAAATTAATTTGAATTGATAGATTTTTTTATTATGCTAATAAAAAATTAAATTAAATAATTAAATATTACCAAAATATTGATACTCCCTTTATTTTTTATTATTAGTTGTTTAAAATTTTTACATAAGAAAATCAACCTAATTAATACTCCATTTATTGAAAAAGCAAAGGAAAAAAAATATTTACAAAAAACTTATAAAATGAGTATTAATAAAAAAACAGAGTAATAATTGAAAAAAGAAAGCCACTACCCACTGCATTTCACGCCATGCATGGAAGCAGTGAATCACTAATTTCCCTTAAAAATTGTATATCTAAACTATTATCTGTGGTTCACATTTACCTATGTATTTATCATTATTAGCTTGTTATTCTACATTAATTTAATTATCTGAAAAAATTATTATTATTTTTTAATTTTAAAAAATATATTAAAATATTTTTAATATTTTAAAAAAATTATTAATTAATTTCACCGATGATTTTAGTCATTAAATATTTTATTATTTAATTTTTATAATTTTAAAATATTTATTAATTAATTTTTTATATTTTTAAAAATTTTACTAATTAATTTCTTCGCATCAAGAATATTTTAGATTATTTTTTATGATATTTAACGATTAAAAATTAATGAAATGATTTCTGACCTCCTGTTATTATTCCTCATATAAATTATCAACCCACATGATCTATTCAACCGAGGTATGCTTGAGGTTACTAAAGAGATTGAACACAAGTTAACAAGACATGCACACACTAACTATGAGTAGCTTCACATTCTGGACCAACTACAATCTTTTACAGAAATCTCTTAGCATTCACAAATGCTCAAAGTTTCAAATCTTGAAAATATTCCTTGTTGGGATCCAATTCAGTCCTTTTGAAAATAACAACAAGATTAGGAACAATAACAGAAAATAATACAACAGAAGAAATGGTAGAAGTCTAACAGAAAGATCTCCAGCTGCCTGCTTGCCATGTTGAACTACTTCCTTTCCTCTTCAAAGACAAAACAAATAGAAACATGTATATTCTTAGTAATCAAATTATAGGATTCAAACAAGTTTACGTATGCAAGGAAACTGTAAGCTTGAAACTCAAGTTGATCTATGCAATCTGAGGCTATAGAAACAGGAGTACGTACCCTTTATAGTTGAAGTTTTGCTCAGGCTCAGCTTGATCAATCTTCTATGAGGACATGGCGGACATGGGCAATTTTACTCCAATCCTCACCTTGTTTATCCTTAAGACTTGCTGACAACATTGGCATTTTTGTTAACTTTAGTTCTCGGAGTAGCTTCATCGACTGCAATCCACAAGGAAGCATCTTCAAATTCGTACAGCGTCTGATCTCCAAGTCTCTAAGATTAGGCATTGCTCCTTCCTCCACATTCCATTCCTCCAGTAGCTCCAGCTCCCAGAATTTTAGGACTTCAAGCTTAGGAAATCCTCCAATGTTGCAAAGCATTTTCTTTCCGATAAAGGATCTTGAGAACAGTCTCAGAATTCTGAGGTTGGGAAGTTTGTCCAGCTTTTGCATTGGATCCTCCACAAGTCCAGATGCTGACAAGGTGAGTTCAATCAGGCTCCCAGGTAACTCGGATACAAGCTGATGATTCATTAGCTTTCCTACCAAATATACATTGGAGAGATCCAAATGGCCTAACAGAGAATGCAAGTGAAGCTCCCATGGCAGATCTGATTCATCAAATGATTTCAACCTCAAGGATTGAAGATGTTTCAGTTTGAGAACCCAATTAGCCACATCAAGAAGTTGTGAAGACATTGCTGCTGTTTGAGATGGCACAGATATCTTGCATTTTAATCCCAATTTCGTAATGTTCAATGAAGTTTCTAAGCCGTTTCTCACTGGACTATCCTCATTTATATATGCGCCCCGGAGTGTTTGAAGGTCTACCAGAGAGCTGTCTTCTTGTGACGCGACAAATGCACTACCGAAACTCTCATCTAGAAACAAATGCCTCAACTTTCGCATCTTCCATAGTGAACTCGGAAGAGTGTTGATGCAAGTCCGCTTCAAATCCAGCGTTTGAAGGCTTAGCAATTTGTTGATGAATGCAGGAAGCATCTCAAGGTATGTTGATCTCAAGCCAAGGTACTTCAACCAAGTGAGATGGTCTATTGCCTTCGGCAGTTTTGGTTTGTAAACATTTTCAAGATCCAACACCCAAAGGAAACGAAAACAATTGCTTGAGATGCATTTATCAAGAAAGTTCCCTATCTCTTCTCCTGGTTTGTTTCCTTCTCGAGTATCAAACGATAAAAAGGAAACCACATCTCTGTAGCGTGAGTATGAGGAAGCACTGTTGTGACAATGAATATCATCAAAGACGACATCATTATGCTGAAGATGGTCAGCAAGACGGCGTATTACACCAATGTCGGTGTCGGAGATGTCAGAGTGACCTTGAAGAAACTTAGCTTCCTTGGCTTTTTTAAACCACTGTACTTGCAGAGCTTCTGGCAGGCAACATGTCTTAAATTTTCCATTGAGCTTCTTTTCTGTCGGCTGAACCATATTATAGTTAATCAACTCCCTCAAGCATGTCTTCGCAACATGTTCAGGGGATTTTGATTTTGCATCATCCTGTTGATATCCCAACCCCTCAGCAACCCACAACGCAATCAATCTTCTTGCTGGGATCTTAGAGCCAGCTGGAAACAATCCAAAATAAAAGAGACATCGCCTCAAATACAAAGGCAAATAATTGCTAATCTCTTCCAATACTTCTGACCAGGGTTCTTCATCTCGAGTTAGTTGGTCAAGCACCCTCGTCCACTCCTCTAGAGTTGCATCTCTCTGCGACAAAAGTTCTGCCAGTTTCACAATTATAGTTGGCAAGCCCCCACAACTTTTCATGATGCGTCCCTTCAGATGTTGTATCTCTGGAGGAATGCTGACCTTCAAAGTATGTGCGAACAATGCCCAGCTCTCATCGTGGGTTCGCAGATGCAATCTGTAAGTGAAATTAGTTTCAGTAACTGGTGGAGCTTGCCACAGATGGCAAACTGTGAAAAGTATTCTTGTTCCATTTGATATTTCATTGAAGGCACTTCCCATTCCTCTCATGAATTCACATGCATTCTTGACTTTACTTGAAGATGAGTCATCAATAACTATCAGATACTTCTTATCCATGAAGAAAGCGTTAACCATTTGCCTCACCCTGCATATATAGCTTTCCTCTGTGTCTTTTGAATCATGATTTAAGTCAGATCCTTTAATTTGCAAAATTTGTTTCATGATATCTTGTTTGCTTGCACCAGATCTTGAAATCCAGACACGATGAGGGAAATGATCTGTAATAGTTTGACTGTCATATATTAACTTGGCGAGGCTTGCCTTGCCAATGCCTCGGACACCCACAATTGAAATGGTGAGGCAGCGAGGATCCTCTTTCAGAAGCTGTGTAGTAACTGCATCTACATCGTCATTGAAGCTAACTCTGTCAAGTTGGTCAACAGCACAAGGAAGCTCTCTTCTCTTTCTGTTTAACCTTCGAAAAATTTCACTCGGTGGCACAGAATTCGGAACTGGACTTGGAATGGCTTCATATCTTCTACCATAAATATCACGGATCTTATCTTCAATCAATTTCAGCTTCTGGGCAATCTTACGTTTTGAAATGAAATTCTTGGATGACCAAACTAATTTTGTGAAAGTTCCTTTCCTATTCTTCATCTGTTGTTGCTGCGAAATGAAAAGCCCAATAACATTCTCGGCCAAGCGACAGACATCGCCAAGTTCCTCCATCCACGCCATTCCTACTTTGCTTAGCTCTTTTGATTTAGAGTTTTTCAGAAAATCCTGCAAAGACTTGAATTTGTCTCTTAAGTACCTGGCTTGAATTTGCACAGCAGGGCTAAATTCTTTCTGTGTGGACAAGGCATCAAACAAACTCACAACAGGAGCAACACCTAGTTCATACGGGCCAACAGATTCATGCCAGAGACCACACGACTGAAAAGAACCCTCACAATGCCAGCCACCATATTCTAGAACATCAGTATATATCTTGAAAATCTTGATCAGTTGCTCCAGTTTCATACGAAGTCTATAATGTTGCAGCAAATCAACAAGAGCCAGAAAATGAAAGAAATACACTGGCAGATCAACTGAAGCGAAACCATGCCTAATGAAATAATCTCTTTTCCTTTTCTGGGCTGAACTGATGATTAACTCATCAATTACAACTTCAAGATCCTGAATAATCCCTGTCAATATCTCCTGGTTCATCGCATATTCAGAATCATCAGCATATGTTCTCAAATGGGTTTCGATGCAAAGAATTTGATCTTCTACTCCAAGAAATGAATCTAACTCTTGAATAAGAAGATTGGAAATTTTCCCCAACACAGCCAATACAATTTCTCTCCCCATTTGGCTTTGCCTCTTCTCGCCTAATGCTTATGAAGTGCCTGAAACTTCAAACTGAAACTAGATTCTTAAAAAAAAAAAGAAGAAAAAAGTAGCTAGAAACTCAAATTTTGAACTAAATAATTTTGACAGAGAACAGAACAAAAATTTAGAGAACACAAGTTGTCTATTGTCTAACAATGGTTACATAAACCTCATTCAGATTTCAGGCCAAATAGAATTAGTGGACACCAATTTTTAACTCCTTGCAATAAAAAATTTTAAAAAAAATTCAATTCAATTCTTTTCTTACATAATGGATATAGAATTGAAAAAATTTTGTTTTATTTTAATAAACCTTTGAAAATATTTTTTAACTCCTTGCAATAAAAAAATTTATTTTATTTTAATAAACCTTTTAAAATATTTTTTAATATTTAATAATTTAATATTTTTAAAATGAATATAATTAAAAAATTAATAAAATTTTTTTTAATAAATGTAAAAAAGCAAAACTGAAAATAATAAACTTGACATACCAAAAATTATGTAAAAAACCGTAATTTTCAAACAACTTTAACTATTTATTGTATATTAAAATAGCAACTCCAATACTAAAGAACTAAATCTATTCAAATAATTATTTATAAATCCAACCGTTGAAAAATTATGAAATTAAAATGCGAGAGTTTAAACAAATATATACCAAAAGATCAAAGGTAAAAGTTAATCTAAACACACCGTATTAGATGATCAAGTTACTATCCTTCATACCTCTTCTTCTTCATCCTCTCTCTCTCTCTTTGCTTCCGTTTGCTTACGATTCATAATTGGAAAACACCATTCTCAGCCAGACCATTCCTTCTTTTCCTCTTCTTCTCTTCCTACTTTAAACTTTATATTTCTTTTTTTTTTTTTTTGGGTAACAAACAGCCACGTAGATGGCAGCCAATTTTGAAAAAAAAAAAAAAAAAATTTGGTCCACCTTTCTTTTAAACCATCCATTTAGTCTTTCAACACCTATTTTCCATATTAATTCAAACTTTAATTTAGACTACCTACTCAAATTTAATGTCTGGTCTCTCAACAAGTGCTGAGGCTGCGGTTACACTTTTTGAGCTCCTTAAGGTTGCCTTCTCTTCAGCATAGAGTTGGTTTAGCAATGAAATCTTCCATTACAATTAGTTTTAAAACTGGATTTTAGAGTTCAATAATGAAACCAATAATATATTCCTTGTAGGGTTGTGTATGGTTTCTAGGGTCTTGAATTAATTTTAGAAATTGTATTAGAACTGAAAAAGAACTAATGTTATAAAATTAAATTAAATTCAATACGATAAAGTTGAGATTCTAGAATGATAGAATTATGAGATTTGGCAAAGTTAATGGAGTTCTTGAGGAGTAAATAAATTTGAGTCAATGATAAGGGTAGTAAATGGAAATAGTAATGCAATTAGGTGATATATTTTATTGACTAAGATTTTAGAGTTGTGTATGAGTAAATGAATAGTTTTAAAAGACAAAAAATACTGCCTTGTTTAGAATGGACAATATATATATATACGCTCGTTTGTACGTTCCACACCTACTAGTTGTTCTTTTAGAAGGGACAATTGTACTTTTCATAAACTTTTCATACGGTTATTTATGATAGACAGTTGATTCATTTAATATTTAGCCAATTAAGATCATATCTCCTTTAACACAAATTCTACGTCAAGATTAAAACAACACCCGCATTCAAAGTTTTATATGAAGGTGGGATCGAAGCTCGTATCTCTTGAGTTCAGAATCAGAAAGGACTGAATTAATAATAGTTCGGACTCTATTTGATTAAACATTCCATTAGCCTTGGCCAGATTAAGGATCCTTTATTTAATGCCATTAATAAAGTTCGAACTGAAAGTTTTCGCTTGTTTGAATCTAGATAGGACATGTGTTTTATATGTTATCATAATCAAATATACGTAACTATTTGGTTTTAGTTTCAATTATGATCTTGATTTTAATTATTTATCAAGAATCGTATTAAAATTATACCGATATGGTGTTTATTGATTTTAGTAATATTATAATTTCAATTATATTTTATATATTATATAGTTCTAATATAATCTTATAAATTATATTTTTTTATCAAAATTATACAATTCTATTTAAAAAATTTAAATCCTAATTTTATAAAGTGTTATATAAAATATAATAGAAAACTATTAATATCTAGAGCTATAAATAAAATAAATTATTCGTAAGTTATTTGACAGATAAAAGTTTAATCCGTGACTTTAATCCATGACTTGTATATAGACACATTCTCTTTGATTATTTTTATATTTAATATTATCTATCTATTTTTTATAAATTAAATTATTTATATAATTTAAATATAAATTCTCTCTATTTAATAGTTATTAGTAATATTTTAAATAATTATATATTTTAATTAGTTATTAAAGATTTCTAATTATATAATATGCCTAATTTAATTAGTTATAATATTCTGTTTAATAGATAAAATATATAATATCTTTTAATTAAGGGTGTATTCGGCAATACTGTTTTATTTTTTATTTTTACAAAACTATATACAGTGTTTTTTTATTGTTGTTATTTGTTTCTTAAAAACTATTTTCCAAAAATTTTTTGTATAAAAATAATTAATTTTTATATAAAAATAAATAATGATTTGTTTTTAAAATATGATATTTAATAATAAAAAAGATACTAATAATTTTATAGATGGTTGAACATAAAAATGAATAATAATTTTTATTATGATAAGAAAAATTACTATTTAGTTTTGTATTAGTTAGTTTTTCATTTTTAAAAAAGATTTAAAAACGTCTATTAATTAATTTTTTCTTTAATTTTAATTTAAACTTATAAAAATAAAAAATAAAATATTTTTAATATAAAAAAATTAATTAATAGACAATTTTTATAAAATTAAAAAATTAACTGAAAAATCTCTTTTATATTACAAAAATTAAATATTCTCAGTAAATTTTTTAGACATGTTTTAATATATTTTTTAAAATTAATGTATCGATTAATAAATTTTTCTATATTATATAAATTAAATAAAAATTTTTTATAAAGTAATAAAATAAAGGGTAATTTACGATTTAGTCCCTGGATATTACCATTATTAACAAGTCAGTCCCTGTATTTTTAGAAACCTAAGGAAGTAAACCCTTCAGTCTTTCATGAAGCGTAAACAGCAAGAACAACCGATATGCGCTATCTTGAAGAAAGAATAGATAGATAAACAGCCGATATGCAACACTAAGCTGAAAGCGCTTTCCTTTGCCTTGGCTATTGAATCTGGAGTAGCTGGCTTCTACTTTCTCTGTGGTTCGGTTGACCGTGGTTCCCATGAATTTTGTTCCCTTGGTGTGACCATGCGTGGAGAGAAAGGCTTTCTGTGGCATAGCTCTTATCTCTTTGACCTGAGACTGGCATTTGTCTCATCTCCTCCTCCTCCTCCTCCTCCTCCTCCTTCTTCTTCTTCTTCTTTCTCTTCTTCTTCTTCTTCTTCTTTTTCTTCTTCTTCTTTTTCGGAGGAGGAGGAGGAGGAGGAGGACGAAAGAAAAGACAGGGACTATTTCGTTGACAAAAAGAAACGATAAGGACGTTTTAATAGATCTGAGAAAAGATAGGGACTATTTGGTTGACATAAAAAAACGATAAGGACGTTTTAATAGATATGAAAAAAGATAAAAATATTTTAATAGATTTTTGAAAATGTAAGGACTAACTTGTTAATAATTGTAATATACAAGGACTAAATAAATGGTTTTATTTGAGGGTAAAATTGGATTTTAAAAATTTTATCTCTCCTCCTTTATCTAATTTTAACGGAAAATAGGACGGAAGGACTATTTCGTTGACGGAAATAAAACATAAGGACGTTTTAATAGGTTTCTAAAAATACAGGGACTGACTTGTTAATAATGGTAATACCCAGGGACTAAATCATAAATTACCCTAAAATAAAAAAAATTTTATATAGTAATGAAATAAAAATATGTTTTATAAATTAATTGAATAAATATAAATTTAAAAAAGAAAGAAATAAATTGATGGATATAAAATCTAATGATAATATGATAAAGAGATATTAAATAAATAAAGGTTTGCTAAAATTTCTAGCAAGAAAATTAATATTTTAATTTTCAGTTTAAGTTTTTTAATTTAAAAAAATATTTTTTTAATAAACAGTAATAATAAAAATGTAATACTAATAATTGAACAAATTATATATTTTTTTATTAAATAAAAATAAATGAAAAACAGAAAATCACAACATAAATTAACGCACCCTAAAGGTGTAATATTATTACTTTTAGATATTAATGTATCTTTTTCATCGAAACTATATAATTAATAATATAATACTTTTACTAAAAATTATATAAAATATATTTTTAATATTATTATCATTTTTTTAATTTTTATTATTGTTTTAATGTTAATTATTTATTATTTTAAAATAAATATAAAAATGTTATAATTTTATATGAAATAATGAAAATTTAGACTAAAATTACGATTAAATTAAAATCAAAATAAACATTGAAACGAATGAAATAAGCATGTATACTTCACCAATCAAATACTGGGATTTATAAACTGAAATTGTAATTCAATTTTTTGCCTGAAAATATAACAAAAGCTATAAAAGAAATAATGTGGAAGGTTATGGAAAACAGAGTACATACACTTCTTACATTTGGAGTTTGCCTCAGCATCATCAATCTTCAATGTAAATATGTCTTGCATGGCTAATTTTATTCCAATCCTCTCCCTGATTGTCCCTAATCCTCGCAGATAACTCTGGTTGCCTTGTTAATTTTAATTCTCTGAGAGTCCTAATCAGCTTCAATCCATCCGGAAGCATCTTTAAATTTCTGCAGGATCTGATCTCCAAGTCTTTCAGGCTGCACAATGCTCCTTCCTCCACATTCCATTCCTCCAGAGCTTCCAGCTCCCAGAATTTGAGGATTTCAAGCTTGGCGAAACCATCAGATCTGGAAAGCATTTTCTTTCCTGTAAAGGATCTAGACAACAATTTCAGAATTCTGAGGTTTGGAAGCTTGTCCAAGGTTTGCATTGGATCCTTTGCTATTTCAGATGCAGATAAGGTGAGTTCAATCAGGTTCGAAGGAAACTCAGATACGAGATGCTGGTTTTTCAGCCTTCCGACCAAATATAGGCTGCAGAGATCCTTGTGGTCTAATAGTGACTCCAAGTACAGATCCCAAGGCAGACCTGATTCATCAAATGATTTCAATCTCAAATATTGAAGATGTTTCATCTTCGTTACCCAGTTCGCCACTGCTACCAGCTGTGAGGACATTGCCTCATTTTGAGATGAAACTGATGACTTGCACTTTAGTCCCAACTTTGTAAGCTTTGACAATCTACCCAGGCCATTTCTTACCGGACTAGTCTCATCTACTAATGCACCCCAAAGAGTTTGAAGGTCCACCAGAGAGCTGTCCTCTTGTTGAGGGACAAACATGATGCAAAAACTCTCATCTAGAAACAGCTGTCTTAGGTTCTGCATCTTCCAGATTGAATTTGGGACAGTATTAATGCATGTACGCTTCAAATCTAGTGATTGAAGGTTTAATAGTTTGTCAATGAACACAGGAAGTGTCTCCATGTAAGTTGACCTCAAACCAAGGTATCTCAATCGAGTGAGCTGACCTACAGCCTTGGGCAATTTTGGCTTGTATACATTTTCAAGATCTAGCACCCACAGGAAATAAAAGGAACCACTAGAGATGCATCGTTCAAGAAAGTTCTCTACGTCCTCCCCAGCCCTGCTTCCTTCTTGAGTATCAAAGGACAAAAAAGAAACAACATTACGATAAGAAGAGTATACAGAAGAACTAATACGGTTACCATGGATATGGTCAAAGCTAGCATCCTTATGGTCAAGATGGTCAGCTAATCGGCGTATTAGGCTGGTGTTGTTCATAGACAAATTGATGCCCATGTTATCCTGAAGAAAGTTTGCTTCCCTAGCTTTTGGGAGCCAGTGAACTCGCAGTGCATCAGGCAAGCGACATCTGCTAATTTTTCCATTCATCTTCTTCTTTGTCACTTGGATCATGTTCTGGTTTACTAGCTCTATCAAGCATTTCTCTGAAACACATTCTGGAGGTTCCTGATCTCCCTTCTGACGTCCTAAGCCCTCTGCAACCCACAAGCCAATTAATCTTCTTGCAGGGACCTCAAAGTCTTCAGGAAACAGCACAAAATAGAAGAGACATCGCCTCAAATAGAGGGGCAAATGCCTATTGATTCCATACAAGATCTCATACCAAGGTCCTTCATTTTGATTGAGCTGCTCTAGTACCCTTGACCACTCCTCAGTAGTTGCAGCTTTATTTGATAGTAGACCCGCAAGTTCTTTGATCATCAGCGGCAGACCTCCACATCTCCTTAGAATCTCTCTTCTCAGTTTTAGAAGCTCCAAGGGTATGTCCTTATTCAGGGAATGAGTGAACAGTGCCCAGCTCTCATCATCGCTTCTTAGTTGCAGCCTATAAGTGAAGTTTCTGTCGCTTAATTGTGGAGTTAATCCTACTTTGCGAGCAGTGAAAAGTATTCTGGTACCATTTGATAGATCACCTACAGCAACCCCAAGTTCATTCCACAAACTTTCTCTGCATTCATCATCAATCACAATAAGATACTTCTTAGACTTCAAGGAAGCATTGAGTATCTGTCGGGACCTATATAAGAAATCATTCCTATCCATGCTCGTAGAAGTCCTTTTTTTGTACTTCACAGCCATCATCTCGTACTCCTCCCTAGCAATTTGTTCCAGGAGACTGTCCATACTTGCTGAAGGAACCCAAACTCTATATGGGAAATGGTTTATGATGGCATGATTCTCAAAGATTAACTTTGCCAAGCTTGTCTTACCAATGCCTCTCATGCCCACAATTGAAATGGTCAGGCAATTTGGATCATCTCTTAGCAACATTTCCATAATATCATCTATATCATCATCAAAGATAGGAATATCAGGTTGTTCATCAACATTAAAAGAATTATATGGTGTTGGCCTTACAATATCAATAGGAACACGCATTGGCCTTACAATATCAATAGGAACACGCATTGGCCGTCGTTGAATGGCACTAAGCTTTCTTACAGAGATGTCTTGAATCTTGGCTTTTATCTTGTGCATCTCCTTCCCAAGCTTTCTTTCAGACAAGAATTTGCGGAGAGCCAGAGCTAGATTCTTCAAAGGCCCTGTCCAAGTCCTCCTCAGTTTCTCTCTCTCATACAAGAATAACCCAATAGCATCCTCTGCTAAGCGCAATGCATCATAGACTTCCTCCATCCAAGCCTCCCCTCCTTCAGTTAACCCGTTAACTTCTATAGCTTTAAGAAAACCATGCAAAGAGATAAATTCATCTCTTAACCATCTGGCTTGCTTTTTCACTGCAGGAGTAACATCTCCATCACTGATTATGGATGTGACTCTCCTAATCACAGGAGAAATGACCGTCTCCCCCACATCAAGGTCCTTTTTGGACAAACGCCACCATGCAAACCGAGAAAAATATAACTTACGTAATTCAAAGAGGTCAACCTTGATATGCTCTAATTTCCTGCAAAGTTTATATTTCTCGATCAAATCAGTGAAAGCTAGAACACACCGCATAAGAATTCCAGCCCCTATTTTTTGTGATGCTTTTATCACTAAAACATCAACAACTTCTTCAATGTCATATGCAATCTCCTTTAAACTCTTCGACCAATTAAGATGTCCTAAATGAACAATTTCTCTCAGTTTGCTATCGATGCATTCAAGCTGATCTTCTAATCCAAGCAAGGAAACTGAGTCATGAAGCATCAGATTGGACAACTTCCATGTCGTCACCAAAGCAATTTCTCTCTCCTCCTCCACCTCCACCATGGATCCTATTCTTGGACTCTGCCTCTTGCTAAATCTTTCCATTGTACAACTGATGGAGCAGAAATCTGGGAACAAGAAATTTCTTGGCCTTCTAACTCTTGCAACTAAAAACAATAGGCCATGAGTTTTCTTAAACTTCACATTGGTTTATCAAACACTTCAAAGCATCAAGGAAATCTGTTTTCAACAAAAAATTATGTCACACTAATCACAAAGTCAGTCCAAGTTATTTCTTAGAAGCTGCTCACAGCCATAACCCATTTTCATTATATAATAATGTAGTAGCTAGATAATTATTTTCTAGAGTTTAGGTTCCTAGAACAAGCAACCAACACAAATTGAGCCATTTGTCCATAATTTCTTCCCTTGAACAATACAGTAATAATTGTTGAATTCAACAGCTGAGTATATTCAAATCTATACTCAACTACTACAAGATCAAATTATTAGAAAACACGGTCAAATTATAATTAAGAACTAAATTATATACAAATATTTCAGTTGGATAATTATTACCCAAGAAATCTACACCCTTACTGGTCACCATAGAGGAGATGAAAGCTGGTTCTCAACTGAACTCAATCAATACGAAACTTACAAAATTTGAAGTATTAATGAGGATTAAATAGTAATTTCCTAAGCCATTTTAATTAGTTGTAAAAAATAATGACTACATACTTAATTTTGTCAAAATAGCTTCCTCACCTTTTTGGAAACAAACTATACCTGTACGATTAGCGATAAAAAATGGAGAAGAAGGCTCATTTTGTACTCAATTTGAAAATAGGAGCAATAAAGAAACGGGAAAATGGAAAATTTTCTACCTCATACTGTGGCAAATGAAAACTTAGAAACTTGATCAGTGCTACGCTTCATTTCCGGTGAACAACGGCCGCAAAGAGGCATCTCCGCCTCTCCTCCCACTGCCCTGCTCCTCTATCTATTCTCCGCTCTCTGGTCTCATAGAGGAACAAGCCAAACATTTTGTTTATTTTATTTTTATGCATTCATACAATTTAACTTCCATACCAGTATAAATTAAAAAAATATTATAAATATTCCATAAAAAAATAACTTAGAAATAAACTAGCGAGATTACTACTATATTTTTAAATTTTTTAGAAATTTATTAATTCTATCTCTATTTGAATTTATTTTAGGTGAATATTATAATATTTTATAAAATTGAATTTTTAAGTTATTCTGTTAAAAAATTATTAATTAAATTATTTTAATTTTTAAACTAGATATGGTAAATATTTAAAATAATAAGAAATAAATAATATATATAATTAAAATTATAAAAATAAAACAGTATAAATATTCAAGGGCCACTAATGATTTAAAATAAATAAAGAGTTGAATTTTATAAAAAATAAAATATGTTATTTTAATAATTTTAAAATCAAGATAAATTAGTAATTTTTTTATAAATTTAGAGCCTTATTAGTAATTTAACTTAAATTATACTTTTTAATATTATTTTAAAAAATTTAGTTATTTATACTACATATAAGGAGAGGGAAACACTCTGAATTTATTTAAATATTTTTATAGATTTATTGATAGAATTATTTTAATTTTATTAATAAATTTAAAATGATATTTGAAAAAGATTATTTTAATTAAAAAAAATTATGATGATTTTAGTATTATTTAAACACTTAAAAATTAAATAAAATATATAAAATAATCACTATATTTTCTGTAATACAACAGTTGCTCAAAATAAGTTATGAATTGTAACCATAAGATAGGGTCATGTAGCAAATGTATAGTAAGTCAATATGCAGTTTTACCTATGGAAAGAAAGATTCGGAAACCATAGTATCCAAATTTTCATTAAGACTCACTCTCTCCTAAATAAGTGGAGTTTTCAAATAAAATTATCGTTAGTAGGCAGACCGTGGAAAGAAAGATTCGGAAACCATAGTATCCGGATGTTTTCACATAAAGTTATTGTTAGTAGGCAGATCCCGTTACGTCTGTAATCACACGATCTCTGATCAATTAGCCCGAGAGATCTCTTATCAGTTAGCCGGTACCAATCGAATTTCCAATAAATGTTATAATTAATTTCATCTTCTTACGGTATAAAAACTAATGATTGTAGAAATTAAAGTACACATTTCTTATACAACTACTCTTGAATTCTAAATAGTTTTTTACATTCGTCCTTGTCTTCAGTTTACTGACTTGACTATCAGAGTGGCTACCGTAGACGCAAACCAACTTACTTTCTCTTTCTTGCAAATTAGACAATTGCAGCATAATTTCATTTTGACAACATCATTTGGTTCCGTAGTCGGAAATTTCATTGAATTCTCTCTGTTCATTTAAATTAAAATTAGTCTCTTACCCTCTTTCTCTTAAAAAGAAATATTTTTCTTCTCACTCTCGAAATGACCGTTCACAAACTACTACTAAGGTTGCTATTAATGAGGGTACTATCATTTCTTCCGCTCCTAATAGTGGACAAATCACATCCTCTATAGTCAACAAAGCAGATCTCCAAGGGCAAATACTCTAATACATCAAAAGGTTATAGGCTACTTTCGAGCAATGCAAAGCTCGGGAGGAAGTATCATTAATGGCTCTCAAGGGAAGGAAGGATGCTTCCATTAATACCCCAAGAACTCGGATAGAAGTGATCCAAGCGCAGTCCAAAGGGAAGGCCAAACTGGAGGATGAAGAGTCATCGGATGAGGCTCGTTAATTGGAAGCTGATTCGAGCTGTGCAAAGGTACTAGAAGGAGCAGGAGGAGGACTATGGCTTAGACGATGTCTCACCTCTATCAGAAAAGATCTTAGCATAAACTTTTCCAACCAAGTTCAAGCTGTTAAGTCTGGACAAATATGATGGAACAGTAGATCCCAAAAGTTACCTCGCGATCTTTAGGATGATCATGCAACTTTAGAATGTCAACGACTTTGTGTTGTGTCTAGTGTTTCCATCAAAACTTACATATTTGACTCAAAAATAATACTAACATCTGAGTCCAGGTTTAATTCAAAACTTCACACAATTCACTATATTATTTAAATTTAAGTTTATTACTTGTATACCTCCTAAAAAATTCTCCTCTGACATGTAAAAGATCCGCTAAGGAGAGGGCGAGTCTTTAAAGAGTTTTATCTCACGGTTTAATGCAGAAGTAATATAGATGGAGAAATTAAATCATGAGATATCATGTGAAGCATTGAAGAAAGAAATACGCGATGTCAAGTTTATGGATTCCCTAATCAAGAACCCAGTTGCTACGTGTCAACAGCTAATAGGCAAATCCCAGAAGTACATTAGGTTGCATGATGAAGTTCAAGCTTTGAGAGAGAATAAAAGGATGAGTCAAAAGCAAAACCAAAAACCAAATGTGAGTTTCTACCAAAAACGCTATAAGGCGGCTAATCGCTAGGCAAGTTTCTGCCGAAAACGCCCTCTCCTGAATAGGTTGAATCTTCACATAAAATTATCGTTAGCAGGCAGACCCACGTTACCTCTGTAATCATGGGATCCCCGATCAATTAGCCGAAGGGATCTCTTATTAATTAGCTGGTACCAGCTAAATTTTTAAAAAATACTATAATTAACTCTATCTTTTTACGGTATAAAAACTAACGATCGTTGAAATCAAGGTACGCATTTTTTACATTACTACTCTTGAATTTTAAGCAACTTTTTTATATCCGCTTTTATCTTCAATTTACTGATTCGAGTGTCGAAATGATTGTCATAGACGCTAACCACCTCAATTTCTCTTTCTTCCACATTAGCCAATCGCGGCACAATTTTATTTCGACAATATCAATATCATATCACTTAAATATTTTTATAGTTTTATTGATGAGATTATTTTAATAAATAATTTTAGTTAAAATTAAAAAATAATCTTATTAGGTAGATAATTCAAAATTTTTATGTAAATTTTTAAATTCTTAATCCTTTTCTGTTTAAATTGTTATAATGATTTTTAATATAATTCGAAACATTTCAAAAAAAAAAATTCTGACTCACAAAAATTATAACGATTTCATAAAAATGAAAAAAAATTCAAGTTTTATCAAATTATTAAAATTTTTATAATAATACTATTAAAAAGTACCGTATTTTAACATGTTAAGAAAAAAAGTAAAATTTTATAATATATTATATTTAGAAATAAAATAAAAATTATTTAATCAAATATTAATTTGATTGAATTATTATCTATAACAAATCATATAGTTTTTTTTATTTTTTTAAGTTTATATATAATTTATATTATATCAAAATGAAAAGAGTAGCAAATAATAAAATTATCTAAAATAGTCATATTTATATTTATTATAAATTATTTTTATTTTAATTTATTATTTGGGCCTGTGTGGCAGCCCAAATGAGGTTCAACGGGCTAATGCTGCTGGTTGCAGGGTGAAAATGCCAACGGAGGCAGATTGCCCAGCAGACAGGTTGAATGGGCCCATGGGTGCCAAAGGGAACCGGCACAGTTGGGGAAAACAAGCAGACTTGCAGGCCAGGAGTACTAGCAAGTGAGGTTCACTGGGAAACTAGGCCAGGCGTGGAGCTCAGCAAGCCAGACGGGCTGGATAAGGCAATGGAGGTGATCTGGCGAGTGGCAGGCCCAATGGGGTGTAATTGGGCCAGCCCAGCACGGGGGAAAGTGCTGGAAGCCAGGGGGCGTCGCTAGATGGAAGAAGGTTCAATGGGGCTGAAACATTCGAGAAAGTTCCAGGGGCATCCAGAGATGTCCAAGCGCAAATGAGGTCCAATGGGCACGTTGGCAGGCCGCACGCGCAGAGGGACATTGGTAGGCCGCGCGCATGGGAGCAGGCTAGTAGGCCGTGCGTGTGGGAGGCCACTGGCAGACCGTGCGCGGAAATGAGGTTCATGCGGGCTGGAGGACACGCGAAGATTCTAGAAGCTGCGAGGATTCTCCAGGCGCTGCTGGAAGATGCTAGGCACGGGCTGAGTGGCGCGAGCGGGCCAAAGACACGCGGGCCCGTGGCATGCCAAAACGAGGTTCATAGCTGCCAGAATCTGCCAAAAAATTCCAGAACGTGCCAAACAGCTCCCAAACCACCCAAACAGAGCCAGACACCTGGCAAGTCACCAACCACGTGATTTAGTCGACCAAACACCCTCATTTGCCTATAAATACCTCAATTGGCATAATGTTAAGGAGAATGGAAGCCTCCTACACCTAAAGAGCTATAGGGATACCTTGTAAACACTTTGTAGAGCATTTGTGAGATTTGTTGTATTCTTGCCTTGTAACAAATGCAGAATTGGCTCCAACAACCCGTAAAGCCAATTTTCCTTCAGATTATGGGCATCTTTAGTTCTAACACCTTTGGACCGTGATATTCTCCCCTACTCATACCCGCGACGCTCTCGTCGCGTCTTCTTCGCTTGCCCAATACCACTTGAGCAAACTTTGGACCTTTTCGCATCACTATTGTCCGAAGTTGTGGAGGACCTCTTCGTATGTCCGTCTACATACGAAGTGTTGCCTTCAGCCTTCTCCTCAAGTGCACTAGTAGCATTCCCCTCCTCCTTGTGGCTAGGTGACTTTGCCATCCCCTCAGCTTTGCACCTACTTTTGCTCCTCCTCAAGCATCGTCGCCTACGCCTCCCTTGCTTTGGCAAAACCACTTCCCTCGGACTTTCAGCTACTTTGGACCTCTTGTCCTTGGCACCATCCACCTTTTCCTTTGGTGGTAGCTCCCATAAATGAACCTCACAATTCTGGACAGGTTAACCTCGCTGGACTGTTCTTTTGCAGCCAAAAATCACCCTTGCCGAAACTGCTCAGCAACTAGCCCCGAAAACTGGCAGAAATAACCTCACTTCGAATTTCTGCCAAACCAGCGCTCCAATGATCCTGGCAGACTCTTGCCTAGAATCAAGCTGGACGTAACCTTACTATGGCAAGCTGAACCTCACTGAAGCCGTGACACCAACGACACTCTAGTATCTCGGTAAATGAACCTCCGCTGCCTCCAATATCTTCGCAACAGTGGCTTCTTCGCCCAACTGAACCTCACTTCGCAGCAGTGACAAACCTCACTGTGAACCTCGGCAAAAATCTGCTTTGATACCACTTATCCCTAGTATTAGAGTGCTTTGCTTTAGCAGGATGAACCTCACTGTGCTGTTGCTGCCAGCCAACCAGAACGTGGCAAAATTGGCTCTGATACCACTTGTCACGTGCTGAGCAATTCCAACCCCAAAAATCACTCCAGCAGTGTGGCACTTAACTCAGTCCGTCGAGCTAAGTCAACCTTAACATCACAACACACAGCAGAAAGTAACTAAAGGGTTGTGAAGAGCTAAACCAACTCTTATGGGATGAAGGAAGCAACACAAGCTAAAACTAGCTAGAAGGGAAGAGAATTGGAGAAATGGATTTTATATTAACACTTAGGAAAATTTTACAAGGCAAGAATACAACAAAGCTCATAAATGCTCTACAAAGTGTTTACAAGGTATTCTTATGGCTCTTTAGGTGTAGGAGGCTTCCATTCTCCTTAACATTCTGCCAGTGGGGATATTTATAGGCAAATGAGGTGTTTGACCGACTAAATCATGTGGTTGGTGACTTGCCACGTGTTTGGAACGTTCTGAAATTTTCTGGCAGCTATGAACCTCATTTTGGCATGCCACGTGCCCGCGCGCCCTGTGCGTCCTTGGCCCACCCATGCTACTCTGCTCGCGCCTAGCAGCTTCCAGCAGCGCCTGGAGAATCCTCGTAGCTTCTAGAAACTTCGCGCGTCCTTCAGCCTGTGTGAATCTCATTTTCGCGCGTGGGAGGCTGCTGGCAGGCTGCCCACGCGCGCGGCCTACCAGCCTGATCCCGTGCATGCAGCCTACCAACGTCCCTCTGCGCGCGCAGCCTGCCAACGTGCCCAATGGACCTCATTTGCGCCTGGACATCTCTGGATGCCCCTAGAACCTTCTCGAATGCTCCAGCCCTATTGAACCTCCTTCCATCTGACTACGCCCCCTAGCTTCTAGCACCTTTCCCCATGCTGGGCTGGCCCAATTGCACCCCGTTGGGCCTGCCACTCGCCAAATCACCTCTATTGCCTTGTTCAGCTCATCTGGCCTGCTGGGCTCCACGCCTAGCCCAGTTTCCCAGTGAACCTCGCTTGCTAGCTCTCTTGGCTTGTAAGCCTACCTGTTTTCCCAACTATGCCAATTCCCTCTAGCACCCACAGGCCCGTTCAATTTGTCTGCTGGCAAATCTGCCCCAGTTGGCATTTTCACCTTGCAACCAGCAACATTAGCCCGTTGAACCTCATTTGGGCTGCCACACAGGCCCAAATGCAGAATTGGCTCCAACAACCCGTAAAGCCAATTTTTCTTCAGATTATGGGGATCCTTGGTCCTAACACCTTTGGACGGTGCTCTGAAAAAACCTCAACTTAAAGTTGCTTCATGATAGACCACCACATTACGCATGCACACGCCCGCTCACCCTTTCAGCTTGTTTGCCTTTTCTCTTGATAAGTTGCATTAATTGTACAATTGCACTAATTGTATGTGAAAGCTACTGAAATCTTTACCACACAAAACTGATTCATGCATGAAATCAATTAAGCAAACAATGCAATTCATGCATTTCAAAAAAAAAAACCATTTTGTAAATGTCATCTTAGATTAATAATCTAAGGACAAGATTTTGCTTCCTCAACAACAACACAAAGACAAGAGCTAAAGAGAAAAAAAAAATGTTCAATAGAACATAACCTACTTCAAACCTCAAAAACCCATCACAAATCCTGCATGTTGTTGACTTTCCATCATATCAAATCCCTCCAAAGTTAGTTACTTATCCCTCACCTTAGCATCACTCAAGTTTCATTATCTGCATGAAACAAAGCTTTCCATCATCTATACATGGAGAAGAAAAGCTTCTTACAGAGAGAGGGCATTTTCTTGCAGCATCCACTCTTGTTTTTTTCTTACACTTGCCTTAGGATTCATTAATGGATCCCTTTAAGATGGGTCCTCTTGGGCGCCATGACTTCAGGCCTGTCAAGCATGACATTGCACCTTACAAGCAAGTCATGGACAAGTGGCCAAGAGACCAAAAAGGTCGTTTGGGGAATGGGAGATTAGAGTTTGAGGATCAAGTTTTTGGCCCTGAATCTTTGGAGTTTGATAGCTTCGGTTGTGGTCCTTACACTGGACTTGCTGATGGTCGTGTTGTTAGATGGATGGGAGAGGCTGTTGGATGGGAAACATTTGCTCTTGTTACTGCAAACTGGTGAGTCCTGGATTAATAATGAAGCTAAATAACACCCAAAACAAAGAGAAAATTTTACTATTTAATCACTGTAGTACGAGAGAACTTATTAATCGGTCTCTCAATTTTAAAAAATACTTTAAAACGTTTTTAAAATTTTTTAAAAATTTACTAATTAGTTATTCGGTTAGTTTTAGCTGTTAAATATTTTATTATTTAGTTCCTATAGTACAAAAAAATTTTATTAGTTCTCTCAAATTTGTAAAAATGATTATTAATTAATCTTTTCGTATTGAAAATATTATAAATTTTATAATATTTAATAGCTAAAATTAATAAAATGAATAATTTATTAGAATTTTTAAAACCTCAGTAACGTTATATATTTTTTAAAACTGAAAAAATAACTAATGAATTTTATTGGGGATCAAATAATAATTTTCTAATTTGCAAATTGATTATGGGAATAATCCACCCACCAAATTATCTTTATTAGGACAAAAACATCAATTAGCCCTGGATATACTAAACTTTTATAAAAATATAATTTTTTAATTTTTAAAATTTATAAAATATAACTATTTAATTCTGAAAAGTCAAGATGTATATAATTCACGTCTAAGTAACGTATTTGCAAGATGAGATGTTAAATATGAACAATGAAATTATTAAAAATGCCAATTGATTTTTTATGTAAAAATCAAAGGCCAGATGATGCATTTAGCCTTATTATCATTAATGAACACTTCAGACATAGACAATTGACAGCATGATACATGCTAATACTTAATGTTGGGATTTGGCTCTGAAAGGTCAGAGAAGCGTTGTGCAAGAGGTGTAGATTCAACCACAGCTAAGCAACGGAAGCATGAGAAGCAATGTGGTCGTCCACTAGGCCTAAGGTTCGACAAAAAGACTGGAAATTTATACATAGCCGATGCTTATTATGGGCTTCTGGTAGTTGGACCAGAAGGAGGAGTTGCTGTTCCTTTGGCAACTCATGCAGCAGGAGACCAAATACTCTTCGCCTATGATCTTGACGACATTCATGAGAATGGCTCCATCTTCTTTACAGACACAAGCAAGAGATATGACAGAGTGTGAGTGGACACAATTGCTGTTGTTAGTTTTTGATTTTCAGAGGGCTGAATCCAATAATTCTTCATCTTTTGCAGGAACCATTTCTTCATTTTGCTTGGAGGAGAAGCTACTAGTAGGCTTCTTGGATATGATCCACAAACCAAAACTACTCATGTTGTGTTGGATGGATTGGCATTTCCAAATGGAGTTCAGCTCTCTAAGGACCAAAGTTCCCTTCTCTTCACTGAGACTACCAATTGTAGGTAAAGAAGAATATGCATGCTGCTAAAAGAAAAAAATATTTTATATAAAACCCTTTTAACCCAAAAAAAAAATGGCCGAGCTTTAGGAAAGGAGAAATTTTACCAATGCAACTGTATGTATAATGATTTTATTATAGCCATTGATTATAGTGGATCGTATGTAGATTCCACCATAATCAATGGTTCATATCTAATCGTTGTATGTAGATTCTACCATAATCAATGGTTCCACCAAAAAAACTGGAAGAGTGGAACTTGTAGCTGACCTGCCAGGTTTTCCAAACAATGTAAGAATGAATGATGAGGCACAATTCTGGATAGCATTAGATTGTTACAGGGCTTCAGCTGAAGGGGTTCTCACACACAATCCATGGATGAGGAGCATCTATTTCCGGATACCGATGCAAATGAGCATATTAGCAAGAGTAATGGGGATGAGAATGTACACTGTTATAACACTGTTTAGTGAGAATGGAGAACTCCTGGAAGTTGTAGAAGATCCAAAAGGTGTAGTGATGAAGCTAGTGAGTGAAGTTAGAGAAGTGAAAGGGAGGCTGTGGATTGGAACTGTGGCTCATAACCATATTGCAATACTCCCTTATCCTTATAATTAATCTCAACTGCAACTTTTTATCGAAAATTCTGTGATATACTAAATGGCTAGATGTGTTCACTAGGAATTTCTGTAACAGTACTGATGATGAAATGCTGGGAGAACTTCTATCTTGGTGGGTTCTCTTTCTTTTTTTCAAAGAAAAAAAAAATCCTTATGATAAATAAAATGTTCCTACTGCACTTCTTATTTATTAAGATTCTTTAGGAATGGCTTAAGCTTTTTTTTTTTTTTTTTTTTAGAGAAGATAGGTTCATTAAACTGGTGTTAAACCCCAAGTTACATATTCTCAAGATAAAAACAAAGAAAAAGCATTTGGGCCTAGAGCAAGACCCAATAAGACAAGGCTGAAGTCCAACAATGAAAACCCTAAACTAAGGGCAGAGATACACTCAAGCATCGCCACCACCAACCCAGCTTCCTTGTGGTCTAGAGTTGCCGTCCCTGGAATCAACCACCGTAGCAAAGAACATAAACACAGAAGAGCAGAACCAGGAAGGAAATGACAACACCAAAGCCAAAGATTAAAAGACTCCAGCTCGATTTGAGTGCCAGAAGCCTAAAACCATGAGAACAACACCCCAAAATCCAGTCCCGTCACATGCAAGATTCACTGTTGAAGACGAAACAGGAGATCCAGTTGGGACAGGACATATATAATATCCGGCTAAATTTCAGTGTCAGAATTCTAACTTTTTAATAGAATCTGAATCGAAATTTAGAATTTCAAAATCAAAAAATAAAATAAACTTTTCTATAAAATAAATTTTAAACATTTTATAATGTGTTAAAAAAAGTGAAAAATAAATCATTAAGATTTCGAATCTTGATGATTTGACTACCGAACATAAGCTACCAAATCAAGTTATTAAAGGCCTCTAACCTGATTCAAGAGAAGTTATTCTTTCTTCTTTCGGGTAGAGGTAAGCCTAAAACTTCTTAATGATTCTTACTTTGAGTTTTCTATAAATCCTAAATTCATGAGTTTTACCTTTATTTTAAAAAATCAAGTTGAATTTTTCAAGTTTTAATTTTTTGGGACCCTTCGAAAATTATTTTATCCTTTTCTTTGAGTTCTTAGTTGCTGTGATTATTGTGTTTCTAAGAGATAAGTTATAATCCTTGCCTCTCTTTTATTGCTTGAGTTAAGAAGGATAAGTGGTTTCAATAGTTTGATGATGTATACAAGATCTTTTAAATATTTTGGGATTAAATTTTTAATTTTTAGATAATGGATGTTTTCTTGTGTTATTAATGCATGATGAAATTTAGGATAGTTTTAAGTGTTTCTTATGTTTTGATTTGTGAATGGTTGCTTGTGAACTGTCTCATGTGGGCTTTGTTCACATTTGGGTGATTGTTGGCTAAGGTAGAATTGGGTTTTGTATTGTAGAAGAATTCAAGTTTGATCGCCGAAGCAAGGTTCGGCCGTCGAATCTGTCTGTGAAGTTTGCCTTTTGGCATCCTAACCTGTCTCAGAAAGTTTAATCTTCGGATCTGTAAAGGAACTTTAAGCTACCGAACCTATGTCCAGTAGTTTTAAAAATTGTAAAAATTATGTTTAGTCTCTCATCTAAGTCTATCTGTATAGGATCGAACTTGAAAGACCATAGAGGCCGACAATGAAACAACTGTTTCAGAGTTAGGCTCGCGTCAGCAAGAAGTTAGTAGAATTAAACTAAACTATTATTTTTAAGAAATCAAGCATTTTAAGCATACTCATGCATCCTGAATGCCATGTATATATGATTAGGTTGTTTTGCATAAGGATTTATGAATATGATGCATTACACGATTAATTGTTGTGGATGGATGTCAGAATAACCCACTAACCCTCGACGATGCTATGATATGATGAATATAGAAAGATTAGAGTTGCTCATCCTACGCTCCTAGCATTATGTAAGAGAAATATCATGGTTGTCCATTCTACGCTCCTGACACTATGGATATGTTATATTATATTTAAAAGGAAGTCTTGAGGAGTACCCGTTGTGGATCGAACACTATTATAATTATGGAGGGTTATAGGTGACAAGTCTATCTTGATGTGAATTATTTGTATTGTTACACATTCATACGATTATATATTTTATTAAACTGTTTTATGATTATGTTTCTGTTCACTAGAATTTTGTACCTTATTCCTTTCTTCTAATCCTAGGTTTGCAGGACCAGAATTAGCTTGGGAGGTCAGCAGTGTTGTATGGTATAATTCTGATATAATAGTATAGTTGTGGATATGTAATACATATTGTGAATTAGAATTGTGCTTCACCCGTATTTTCTTTTATAATCCCTTGTTCATAATCCTATTATGTAAAAATTTTGAAAGTTAAACTATGTTAAAAGTAAACCAAGATATATAATGACGACCATATTGGAGCATTTGATAAGAGTTTTAGTATAGATTTTATGTTTTCAGTTATGTTGTATGCATATGTCAAATTTGGTTCATGAGATGAAAATATTTTTATATATTTTTATGATAATGTTTGAAATTATATCATGTATAACAGAATATATATCAGCCCTGCTATGGGCTCCGGTGACTTTAAGTTGACCTGAACCCTAACGCCAGTAGTGATCTATTTTTCGAATCATTACAGAGACACTGAGATAGGCTTGTATAGATCTAAAAGTCCAAGACAAGAGTCAAACATTGTTTTGGAGCCTTAAAAGGGTAGTGGCAAGAACTTCCTTCACCATCTGATTTCAAGGTCACTGTGATGACTTAAACCCCTAATATTGGCCCCAGAAAAAAATCACTGCTAAACCCACCCTTGTCGATTTACAGCCCACACCATTGCAAGGATTTACAAATCTTTATACCATGAAACCCACCTGCAACAAAAAAACTAGAAAAAAAACACAAACAAATGCAAAACCATCTATCTATAGCTCCCTCCCAGAGGGGGAGAGAAAAACTCACATGAGGAAGGTAGCTTCCTCTGCCCCTTTTAGACAGGGGAAGCCACAAGCTCGACAGAAGAGAAGACTATTCTTCAAAAAACTAAAAGACTTACGAGAGAAAAATTAATTTGCATTTGACTATCATACTTTCCAAAAAGAAAATGCGGGCTAATACAAATATAGCACCTCATTAGTACTCTGAATATTTGTGTATTCCTATGCTATGCATATGAGTTATGAACTTTGCATCAATTAAACTTTATTTTTAAAAGCCTAACACAATTAGATTACTTAAAAGCCTAACACAATTAGATGTAATGATTAAAGTTGTGATTTACTTGGTGACACTAGGTTTAAATTCTCAATTGAAACTTACGGAAAAAAAAATAGTCTTAAACTTTAAAATAGTTACCTAAAATTCAATATCAACGAATAATCAATAACAAATAATGTACAACACATTCGATAATAAACATAAAAAGGTTAGATAATTTCTAAAAATTATTTCATTACACTTCTAATCAAAAAATTATAAAGGTAAGTATTTCAATTTGAAATAGTTCAAAAATAATTCAATTCTAAAATGGTTATGGTTCAGTTCTGATTAAAGTTGGATTCCAATTTAAATTTTATTAAAAATATAATAATATTAATATTTACACATTAAAATACATAGATTTATAAAATTTAAATTAATAATAAATCATTCATTTATGTATAATAAAATAATAATAATAATAATAATTAAATAGCTGGCTGTTAAACAGAAAAAATAAAACTCCATCCAAGCATTTGAATCAATCATTGCAAATTGTTGATCAATATTGTTGACGAATATTCTGTCTAAATACTCAAAACAGAAATAATGGCACGCTTTGCGGCCAAGGCCGTTCACCTTGGAGACCTCCTGATGCAGTTATGAGTACGTACGACCGGACGTGAAAAACGCTCAGTTCACGCCCGGTCCTTCAGATTTTTCTTGAAGGTTATGAGTACGACCGGACCGGACGTGCCGAGGCGCACCAGACACCGTGCGACCTAAAAAATAATGGAAATATTCACCTGCATGACCCCTTTGCTTGGCCACATTTAATGAAAAGTCCACCTACATTCATTCATGATTTAATTTTTCCAAGGCGGTGGCCCAGGCTACTCATTCGCAGATACAGCGTTCATCGCTGCAAATGCTTTTATCTGTGCAAGACTAAGAGATTCAACCATATCTCAAAAATAAAGGATCATTAACATTTACTCAAATTCTCTGAAGGTGACTAACAAAATTGAAATCTCCGCATTTCCACAGCTATACTTCAAAAAGTCATCTTTATTAAAGGGAAGATCATGCAGTCACTGCATGCAGAATTCTACAAGAGAGGTAACAAAATTTCAGTACTTGAGATAAACCCTTACAACGCCCATATTTGATCATTAAACTCCAAAGTTTCAAAAAAGAACCAACTTACCTGAGGAAGAAAGGGGTCCCAGTTGCTCTGTTTCCATTCGATTGGCATTGCAGCTACAACTACGAGCCCCATAACAATGCCAAAGCCCACTTCTCCACTAACAAACAGCACCCAACTCAACACTAAAACCCAATTTTCTAGTTCTTATTAAACCAGTTTATCAGTGGTGGCGGTAATCAATCAGATAAACAAGCATTTGGGGGCTCGAGCAGGGCCAGGAAACTGCAACTTCCAATTCTAACAGATCCCCTCAAAGATTATACAAGATCACAACAAAGAAACTATACCATGTATATATATCATATACCCCAGTCTCTAGCTATATAGAACAGACTAAAATAAATAGAATTCAAATGCATCTAAACAGATTAGGGGAAAAAATCAATAGAATAAAAGGTTTGGAGGGAGAGAGACTGCAGACCTCCTATCTAACAGCATACTGCAATTATGATTTTACACAGAGGAGACCTTTATACAAGAAAGGCTGCACAGTGCATACTTGCCAAAATTCCTTTTCAGTCATTAGTTGCTGGAGGGTTAATATCTGATGCATTATCTTTCTGGTTTGGAGAAGACATCGTTCCCCTCATTTTCAAATCCCCAACTCGTTGCTGCTGCTGTTCTTGCTGTTGCTGCTGTAGCTGATGCAGTTGATGCTGCTGGAATTGCTGTTGCTGTTTCTGAGAATGAATTTGTAGCTGTTGAAACTGCTGTGTGGTCAAAAGAGTATGCATCGCATGATTGTTAGGATAGAATTGCTGGCCCGCTCCAAAAGATGCAAAATTCATCATAGGTCCACCATTTGGCATAGCTTGACCAGTCAATACCTTCAGATGCTGAATTTCTTCTTTCAATGCATCATTTAATGCTACGAGAAAAGCAAAATAACATCATTGTGACATGTAATACAAGCAGAATAAAGTGGAATATTAATGATAGACCAATGTGTAAAAAAGCATGTAACAACCATTTATCTATTTTAAATTCCTAATGATAAAACATATATGTATATAAACCAAACAGCTCTCACATCTTTGCAGTTTAAAATCCATAAAGCCAAGATGAAGAAATTTGCCATGCTAATATGTGCATAATTAATGCATCATAGGAACAAACCATAAAGAGAAAACCACACAAAATGTATGGATTTCTTCCTGCATTCAACAGTTCTAAACAGCTCTTTATGCCTCAAACCAGCTCCCATACCCTTTGATTCCAAGCCAGTGCTTTTTTTTTTTTTTTTTTTTTCAAGCTGTGGCATTTACAATTGCAGTAGAAACTATTGGTACTATCGTCAATATTACCGAGACAAAGTGAGGATTCTAATGCAAGCCCCAGTGAAAGTTTTTTCCTGATTCAAAAAGTTAACCCAACTTCTGGACACAACCTCTGACAAGCACCATGCACCCACAACCTCGACTAATGATTTCTTCACTAGAAAAGCATCAGACCTCTTTAACTAAAATAAGTATAAACCCAACCACAACCATGCCAACCAGACAAATGGGAAAATTATCATTGCCTTCCTAATCTAGAGAAGAAAAACATAAACCATAAGCACACGCCCGCATACATGGTCAGCAGCTGTTTTACCGCACTTACTAATGCTGACTACAGAAGCATACAACTCAATATCACAAGTGGACAAATATACGGACATTTATTGTATCTATTTTAATTATTGAAGATATAATTGATCAAAGGAACTCGACGAGAAATAATAATGAATAATTATCACAACAGAGAGGACTTTCATGCCAGTAGAAATATGAACATCATAGAATAGCAAGTCACATGCAATTAATATTCAAACAGTAATTCATGTATATTGTGGAGCCATAATTAATTTTAAACACCTCATTCATAATCTGGCATCAATAGCACATTTGAGCACTGTGGACAAGAGAGAAACATTTATCCAGCAACATTTTAGCGAACATGATATTTGTTTAAATACATTAGAAAGGGGAAAAACCGAGTGCCATTCCATTTTCAGAAAGAATAGAAGGAAAAATGATATCATGTCTCAAAACCATAACTTCCTACATTTGGTTCATCAATTTTCTTTAATTAAGAGAAAAAGCATAGATAAACAAGATATAAAATAGAAGAGAAGCCATAATTATTATAAACCCCAATAGAAAGACCACTGTCTGAGGGATTTCACCACGAGGTAACTCCAAAATAATATAGGAAAGAATAGAAAAGGAGAAAAGGGGTAAAAAGTAAAACAACAGGAAACATTTTAACTAGATTAAATGCATGACATACACATATAAGAATAAACATTTCCTTTTTCTCTTATCTTCACCAAATTGTTTGAAGCTTGTCAAACTCTTGTTCAAAATCCAAAGAAATATAGCAAAAAATTGAACTGAATTCATATGGCCTCAGTTCTAGTATTCTCTCAAAAAATAAATTAATTAATTAACTAGTAATGGACCAAACCAACTATAATTGGCTTCTTTTACAAACAAATCACTAAAGGTAGAGACTCACCATCTTGCAAGTGGACCTGCTGCTCCATTGTTTGCAACCGCAGTTTGAGTTCACTATTTTCAGCAGTCAGACCATTTGTATCCCTCTAGAAACAAAGAACCAATAAGAAAAAGTCAAATAGATTGTCACTGTAAAGGCAAGATATGTTCCACATAGACGCTTCCCTAATCAAGAAGTGAACAATAAATTGGATACATAGACTAGAACAAATATAATATAATCAAGTAAACACAGATACCACGCGTTACTATGATGCAACTTACCTGTAATAGAGTCAGTTGAGCAGACAATGATGTTGCTTCCGTTTGAAGTGTCTGCACTTTACGTTCAAGTTCAGCTATATATCGCATTTTCCTTTCCTTTGACCTTGCAGCTGATTGTCTATTTGCCCAGATCCTATGATATGAAGAAAAGAACATGAGACAACAATCTAAAACCCATAAAAGTTAGCAATATGCTTTCATCCCTTGTGATGGTTGCAAGGGAATGGTAGTCGGAAATAGGGACTCAAAAAACTAACTGAGAAGAAAACTCTAATTGAACATAAAAAGGGTGAATCCTACAATAGGTCCTTCATAAGTCAGACATGCTGTAACCTATAACAAGCACATTATGATAAATTAGCACGTTATGATAAATTAACACAATTCAGTTCAACACTTTGTAAAACTGTTGTTCTCAGCACGAACAAACTAGAAGAGTCCCAAAAGGCCAAAACCAAAAAAAAACAATGCTTTTGAACATAGAGACATTTTAATTTCCATTCAAACCTTTCCCTCCATACACGATACTTCTACCACTCCCTAAAGTACATGGATGGCGACTCCTTTAGTGCCTTGGTCCATAAAAACAATTTACTTGTTAAAAGGCTTTAACTAAAATTATTAGCACCAAAACAATCTCCACATAACAAACAGACCTTAAAGAAAGACTAAATGTAAATAGAACAAAGAGGTTACACCTTTTTGCACGTTTGGGATCAATAAGAGCAAGTTCAGCAAGCTTTGCAGCAGACATGGCTTTCTTAGTATCAGCTGCAGAAACGTCCTCTGCACCAGATATGAGCATCTCTGGCTTGATAGAGGTTGATCCATCCATTGAATGGCTATGTTGGTGCCTAACTCTAGGCCTTTCACTAGCGCCAGGACTAACATCAGCTGGTATTGCTGGTGCTGGTGCTAACGGTGGAGGAGTTGATGACTCCCCCAATTGAAAAGCTGATGTGGCAGAGGTTGAATTGAACTTATCCATATCAAGGTACATTGAAAATAAATCTTCCTCAGTCTCATCGGAGAAAGAGGGCCCATCTGCACCACCTACTACGCCAAGATCACTATCAAAGCTAATATCATCAGGGAGAGTGAGAATTTCTGAATGAGCACGTCGGTGACCCAATTTCTTAGGTGGGTTATCAGGCATTCGGCTAATGTCATGACTAAAGCGGCTAGAATCAGATCCATGACCGAAATTACTAGGGTCTGAACTAGTAGCTGGAGCCATCGGAGGAAATGCAGCCGATAATGGCTCAGGTTTCACATTAAAAGAACTCCCAGGGGGTGAAAAACTAGAGAAACGACCAGATGGAGGCGGCAAACCACCACTGTGACTTGGGGCTTTATCTTTATCCATCCACAGAAACCTCTAAATCACGCAGAAAACCACAAGAATAAAACGTCTAAAACAAATTTTGCACAGAACAGGTCGTATTATTAGTGCAAACAAAACCCTAGGGCACAGAAATTACAAGCTCTTCAAACAACGAACGCAAGAAAACACAGATAGCTGAGAAAACCCAAAAATGATACTCTGAGATAGCAGATTAACCGCGGACAGATTCCAAAAAAAACAAACCCTAGTGAAAAAGGAGATCAGATTCGCAAATGAGATCGAAACAAATATACCAAATTACAGAAACAGCGAGACAGAGAGAATGCACACAAGCATTTCTCTTACAAACAAACCCTAAAAACAGAAACCCAAAAGATAAAGAGAGACCAAAAGACCAAATTTAGCTTCTTGGGATGCGAGTAACAGAAATATTGCAGGAAAATCTAGCAACTTTTCCTGGAAAATCAGACATGAATTCTGTCCGAAAGCGGTGTTAGATCTTTCTTTCCCTCGAAATTATATAAAATGGGAAACAAAAGCAAGTGAGAAAATGCAGAGAATCCTCAGCTTTTACAGAGAAATCGAATCCAATTCATCAAATCACATGGTCACCCATCATCATCCTCCCTTCTCTATCTATAGAAATATTTATATGTATATTTCTTGAGAGGGAAGAAGGAAGCTGCTTGATACAGGTGTGTGCCCATGATGAGTTCTTTTTCTTATTTTATTACCCATAACTAAATGGTTTTTATTGTCTGCTTCCCTCAGTTTCTGTACTTGTATTTTCTAGACTAAAATGTTCTCTGGTACTTACGTGTCTGTGTACAATACGTGAAAAGAGAGGAGTTTAGATAAGTGTGGTAGAGGTTAGTGTACGGGAGAAAATGGCGGGTTACGTGCTGGTTTGGAGTTTGGTCAGTGAGAGAAAATGGAGGTCAAGGCAGGGAGTTATTATGTGTGGCTCACGTGTAGGATTAGGTAACGAAGGACTGAGATTTTATTGTTTGATTTGACTTTTTTGAATTGCTGTGTTTGGAAATTCTTTCATGAAAAGGAAAATGAAAGAATTTTTTAATTTTTAGAGGAAACTATAAAAAAAAAAAAAATTACTTTCAAATTTTTTAAATTACAAACTGATTTTTTTTTTCAATTAAACCACATATTAATATTGAAATATAAATAAAATCGTAAAAAGAATATAATTTTTTTGTAATTATTTTTAATTTTTGTTTGAATGGAGAAAAAAATAAACACAGTAATGAAGTAACGCCTTTCAGGTTTTTCATAAGATATGCAATAAAAAGAAAATAATTATATTTTTATAAATTTATCAATAAATGTAAGGAAGTAATTAATGGAAAGTATTTTAGAAGATATACAATAAAAATGTTTTTCGCATGATATCAACAATAAATGATCATTCATGGAAAGTATATCTACCCTTAGAATAACATATTTGCTTTTCTTTTTTAGTAAAAATATGTAAGGAAGTACGAGTCAGGTGAGTAGTTGGTTTATTCAATTTAAAATTGAATTGAATTAAATTAATTTTTATTAGAAATTGAATCGAACGAACCGATTTGATTCGATTTTTTATTAATTTAAATTTTTAATAATTTTTTTATTTTTTAAATTTTATTTTTAATATTTAAAAATTTAATTAAAATATTTTAATCTTAATATATAGTTTATATACTATATATTATTGAAAATAATATATTATTATTACTAATCGGTTCGATTTAATTTTTAAAATTTTTTTCTGATAAAAATTGAACTAAACAGAAATTTTTAAATTAAAAATTGAATTAAATCAAAATTTTAAATTAATTATATTCTATCGATTTTTTTAATTTGAACTGAAAAACCGAATAATGCTCACCCCTAATATCAATGACGATGAAATATTATTTATCTAAAATTGTAAATTTTTTAATAATAATAATTTTTTTATTTATTAACTTATTAACGTATGTTTGGATTTTAAAGATAATTTAGTAATATGGGTAGATATTATTATTATTATTGTATAGGAATAGAAATTATTTTATCAAAATAAAAGAATAATTTAATATGCTTCTATAAATTGTAAAAATGCACTAATAATATTTAAATTAAAGATAAATTTAATATGTTTTAAATCGATCCAAACTTATCCTATTTAACATTTTTTACTGTTTTCTTTCAATATTTAAAACTTTTAAATGAATTTTTTTTAAATAAAAATTAAAAATTAAAGGAGTAAAATCTGAGATTTCTTAAATTTTACTCAGATATACTTATCACCGAATTAAAATTGTAAATACAAATAAAATTATTTATAAGTTTTATAAATTTTAAATATTAATGCGAATTTAGTGTCTAATAAAATTGAACAGAAAAAAAAATCGTACAATGGATTTCAATTAATTTGAAATTACAACTTTGGCGCTACTTGTTTTTTAAAAATATTTTAAAGATAATTGTTTTTTATTTTGAATAACTTTTTTTTATATATATTTTACTTATAATCTTAGTAAGAAAACAGTAAATACTATTTTTTAACTTTTTGGATGATACAAAAAATGTTAAAGTATATTTATTTCTAGAAAATAGTTTATGCTTTTGATTCCATTTATTAAGAAAATTATATTTTTTATTTTTTATAAAAAATAAACGAAAACATGAAATACGTGTTTGCTTCTCAATATATAAAAATTTGATTGTTAATAAAAAATCATAATTATCAATAATCATTCAAAATAAGTTATAAACTACTACCATAAGATAGAGTCACATGATAAAGGTATGTGGAACTGATATGCTCTCTTTTATAGAAAAAAAGTACAATATTACCATAAAATAGAGTCACATGATAAAAGTCTGTGAAACTGATACGCTCCCATTCATAGAAAAAAAAATTCGAATATTGCAATTCTCGATTTTTCATTAAAATTCACTCTCTTTTCAGCAGAATGAAATTTCACAAAAAGTTATCGTTAATGAACATAACCAAGTATATCCTCAATTACACCTATAATCACGGGATATATTATCCACTAGTCGGTGCTAGTTGAATTTCCAGAAAATTTAATAACCAACTCCATCTTTTTACAGTATAAAAATCAATGTACACAGAGATCAAGTTACGCATTCTTACACAACTATTCTTAAGTTCTAAGCAATTCATTACACTCACTCTTTTTTTCAGTTTACTGACTTGAGCGTTGGAGTGGCTGTTTTAGGCTCCAACCACCTCATATTCTCTTTTTTGCATATTGACTAATCACAGCACAATTTCGTTTTAGCCACATAATTTGCTTATATTTTCGGGATCTTCTATTGAATTCTCTTTGTTTATTTGGATTAAAATTGGTCTCTTATTCACTTAAATCTTTTCCTTCTTCATCTTTCTAAATGACTGACAATTCACGAGCGGCTGCTTAAACTGCTACCAATACGGGGGCTATCATTTCCTTTACTCTTGACAATGAACAAAACACATCCTCAATAGTCAATGTGGTAGATCTGAACAATTTAAATAACGAGCAAATACTCCATTACCTTAAAAGGCTGCATGCCACTCTCGAGCAGTATAAGGATCGAGAGGATGCCTAATTTATGGCTGCCAAGATAAGGGAGGAGGCCTCCATTGATACCCTGAGGACACAGACAGAAGCGATCCAGACGTAGTCCAAAGAGAAAGCTAAGCTAGAGGAAGAGGAGTCGTTGAACGAAGCCTCGAAGGACATCAACTGAAAGCTGATATGAGCTATGGAAAGGTACCAGAAGGAGCAAGAAGAGGACTATGGCTTAGATGATGCCTCGCCCTTATTAGAAGAGATCCTAGCATAGACTTTTCCTGCCAAATTCAAACTCCCAAGTTTGGAAAAATATGATGGAACAGTAGATCCCAAGGGTCATCTAGTGATCTTTAGAACAACTACCTCATATTCTCTTTTTTGCATATTGACTAATCACAGCACAATTTCGTTTCAGCCACATAATTTGCTTATATTTTCGGGATCTTCTATTGAATTCTCTCTGTTTATTTGGATTAAAATTGGTCTCTTATTCACTTAAATCTTTTCCTTCTTCATCTTTCTAAATGACTGACAATTCACAAGCGGCTGCTTAGACTGCTACCAATACGGGGGCTATCATTTCCTTTACTCTTGACAATGAACAAAACACATCCTCAATGGTCAATGTGGCAGATCTGAACAATTTAAATAACGAGAAAATACTCCATTACCTTAAAAGGCTGCAGGCCACTCTCGAGCAGTATAAGGATCGAGAGGATGCCTAATTTATGGCTCCCAAGATAAGGGAGGAGGCCTCCATTGATACCCTGAGGACACGGACAGAAGCGATCCAGACGTAGTCCAAAGAGAAGGCTAAGCTAGAGGAAGAGGAGTCGTTGAACGAAGCCTCGAAGGACATCAACTGAAAGCTGATATGAGCTATGGAAAGGTACCAGAAGGAGCAAGAAGAGGACTATGGCTTAGATGATGCCTCGCCCTTATTAGAAGAGATCCTAGCATAGACTTTTCCTGCCAAATTCAAACTCCCAAGTTTGGAAAAATATGATGGAACAGCAGATCCCAAGAGTCATCTAGCGATCTTTAGAACAACAATGTAATTTCAAGATGTTAACAATTTTGTGTTGTGACGATGTTTCCATCCACACTCACAGGTTTGACTTAGAAATGGTACCAACATCTAAGCCCATATTCAATTCAAAGCTTTACAAAATTTGCTATGTTGTTTTCTAAGTTTATTACTTGCATACCTCCTAAAAGGCTCCTCTCTGACTTGCGAAAGATCCGCCAAGGAGAGAACGAGTTTTTAAGGAGTGTTATCTCATGTTTCAATGCTGAAGCAATACAGGTGAAAGAATTAAATTATAAAATAGCGTGTGAAGCATTGAAAAAAGGAACGTGCAATATCAAATTCATGGATTATGTAATCAAGAATCCAGCTGCTACTTATCAACAGCTAATGGACAAAGCCCAGAAATATATAAGACTAGATAATAAAGTCCAAGTATTGAGAGAAGACAAGAGGACAAGTCAAAATCAAAATCAAAAGCTGGAGGCACGAGGGTATGAAGGAGACTGCATAAATTATCCAGCATCCAAAGGAAGGGACGATCAAAGTAAGTATAAGAATTACACTCCATTGAATGACTCACAGATACATATTTTAATATGGATTAGAAAAAAATGATAAAGAAGTAAGATGACCTCCCAAGCTCAACCCTGAGAAAGCTGAAAGTCCAAATAGGATCAAGTACTATCGTTTCCATAAAGACCACGGACATACAATGGAGGGTGCCGGTAGCTGAAAGACAAAATTGAGACATTAACAAAGGATGGAACACTTTGAAAGTTTACTAGGAAGAATAGAGAAGAGAGGAGACTCGAACCCAAGGTAAAAACTCCTGAAACCACCCGTGATAATGAACATGTAGGGGTTATACATGTGATTATAGGAGGACCTAGTGATGGCAAGAAAAAGAACAAACGCTTTATAGAAGATGTACTGTTAGCTGAGCAAGAACTATGGGCTAAACAGGAAGTAAGGTTTGGGCCTGCAGACAAGGCGATAGGTTTTTTTCAAAATGACTCGCTGGTCATCAGCATCTGATTGAATAAGTATAAGGTGAGGCAAGTCTTGGTTGATACAAGTAGTTCCATTAATATCCTCACCTTGGATGTCTTTAATAAGTTAGGATTAGAAAAAAATAGCCTTGTTAAAGTGTCCTACCCGTTAGTGGGATTAGGAGATAAGACCGTGGTAGCACTGAGAACCATCAACCTCCCTTTTTGTGCTGGGTGATGAGAAGTACAAGTGGGAGTTGTATGCGGAGTTTGCGATGGTAGACATCCCGCTTGCATACAATATGATACTCGATCACCCAATCTTAAACTGTCACAATATAGTTATTAATATGGGTGCTATGTGTCTTAAGTTACCAGGTCTAGGAGGATTAGCCATTGTTCGAGGCAAGCAAAAGTCAGCTCAAGAATGCTACAGGCACTATACAAAAAGCCTCGAAAAAGTAACCATACCCATCGACCTGTTGAAAAAACCAGACTCTCACATAAAATCAAAACTAGCAAACCCAATAAAAGAGGTCCAGTTAGGTATATATAAAAAGGTACGATTTGAAACTGCATTAAATGGTGAAATAAAGAATCAATTAATAGAATTACTAAAACACAGAGTGAACACTTTTTCTTAGTCTCTAGAAGATATAACAGGTGTGGACCCGACTCTTATTACCCATAAGCTGTCTATCAACGAGACAATAAAATCGATACAACAGAAGAAAAAGAAAATTTGCACCAAAAAGGCAGTAGGTGATTAAGGAGGAGATTAATAATTTATTAAGAGGAGGATTAATAAAAGAGATCTAGTATCCTACATAGCTCGCCAATGCAGTACTAGTTAAGAAGGCAAACGGGAAGTCGAGGATATGCGTGGACTTTACTGACTTGAGCAAAGCATGTCTAAACAATCATTATCCACTCCCATCTATTGACAAATTAGCAGACTCTACCTCGAGACATACAGTGGTTTCCTTTCTGGATGTTATTTTAGGCTACCACCAAATCATGATGGACATCGAAAATGCAGAAAATATTGTGTTTATCACCGCTGCAGGAGTCTTCTGTTACAAGGTGATATCGTTTGGGCTGAAGAACATAGGGGCGACTTATTAAAGGCTAGTGTCGGGCATCTTTAAAGACATGATGGGGTCAACGGTCGAGATGTATATGGATGATATGGTGGTAAAGAGCCGATCTTTAGAAGGTCATCTAGAAGATATCTAAAAAGTTTTTGATGTACTGGATAAGCAGGTATAAAACTTAAACCTGAAAAATGCACCTTCAGAATAAAAGCTGAAAAGTTTTAGGGTACATAGTCTTAGAGAGAGGCATAGAGAAAAACCCAGAAAAAAAAAGTTAATGCCATCCAAAATATGGAGGCACCTAAAACCATAAATGATTTATTGAAGTTGAATGAACGTAGGGGTAAGCATTCGGTCGGTTCGGTTTTGAACCGAAACGAACCAAATAAACTGAAAACCAAAATTTTAGTATTTATAAAAACCAAACCAAACTGATTTTGGTCAGAAATTAAATCGAACCGAACCGGTCTGATTCAATTCGATTTGATCGGTTTTGATTTTTAATAATTTTTTTATTTTTTACACTTTATTTTTAGTATTTTAAATTTTAATTAAAATATTTTAATTTTAATATGATTTAATTTCTCTATATTATTGAAAATAACATATTATTATCACTAATCGGTTCGATTTTTTTGATTTTTTCTGATCAAAATCGAACCGAACCGAAATAACCGAAATTTCTAAAATTAAAAATCGAATCGAACAGAATTGAATAAAAAACCGAACTAAATTTTTAAATTAATTTAGTTCAGTCAATTTTTTCGGTTTGAACCGAATACTGCTCACCGCTAAATGAACGGGTCATTGCTCTTGGCCGGTTTATATCTTATTTGGCCAGGAGGTGTCTACCATTTTTTATATCCTTAAAAGGCAAAAATAAATTTGTTTGGATGGAAGAGTGTGTAGAGGCGTTTGAAAATTTAAAAACTTTTTTATCATCTTTCCCTTTGTTAAGCTCGCTCGTCGAAAGAGTCTATTACGCAAGCCAAGTCTTGCAAGGGGCAAGGTAGAACTATCCCTCTATTGAGAAATTGGCATTTGTAGTCCTGATATTTGTTACAAAGTTACGTCCCTATTTTGAGTCACACACCATAAAAATCAGAACATATTATCCTTTATGAAAGATACTACATAGGCCGAAGCTATCAGGGCGGTTGTCTACCTGGGCAGTAATATTATCAGCCTTTGATATCAAGTATACCCCAAGAAAAACAATGAAAGCCCAGGCAGTAGACAACTTTATTGTAGAGATGACTCTGCCATTAGAAACTTAAAAAACGCTTGAATCGCCTATTGAGGACTAGAAGGTCTAGGCAGATGGTGCTTGCAGAGCTGGGGCTTTTAGAATTGGAATACTCCTGCAGAGTCAAACTAGGATAAAACTACGTTATGCAGAAAAAATCGCCCTCAACACTACCAACAACATATCTGAGTACGAAGCTGTGATTATGGCACTAAAAATCATCGCGAAAATAGATATATAAAAATCTATTATTTTTAGTGACTCATAGTTGATTGTTAATTAGTGTCAGGAACAGTTTAAAATCTGAGAATCAAATCTTGTCAAATACGAAGAGAAGGTTCGCTCCTTAATGATGAGGATCAAAGACATGTAAGGTAATTGCGAGCTTCACTAGGTGGCTAGAGGTGACAATGAAGGAGCCTCTGGCCAAAATGGCAATGGCAGGTGAATAACACTTGAACCAGCCATTTCAATTCGAAGAGCTACACACTCCTACAATCGACGAGGAAGAGTCTTTTCCCATAGAGGAAGGAGAACCATGGATGATACTAGTATAAAATTTTCTAACAAAGGATGAACTGCCGGCCAATGAATTATCAGCTAAACAGGTAATAAGAAAGTCCTCTAAATATACACTAATGAACGATTGGTTGTATAGGAGATCTTCAACTCAACCATGGTTACGGTGCATAATCGAAGATGAGGGCTGGAAAATCCTTAAAGAAATCCATAAAGGTGATTGTGGAAGTCATGAAGGGGCTCGGACGATCTCCTGGAAAGCATTCAGATAAGGATGCTACTGGCCAATGATAATGCAAGATGTAAAAGAACTTGTCCAGAGGTGCCATCAATGTCAAGTACATGCAAGCATTCCAAGGACTCCTGGAGAGATGCAAGCAGCGATTAGAAACCTCTGGCCTTTCTTTCAGTGGGAGTTAAACATCCTTGGCCCTTTCTCAAAAGCAACTGGGTCACGAAAATTTATAATAGTAGTAGATCATTTCAGCAAATGGGCTAGGCTTGAGGCCTTTCAGTCCATTATCAGCCAATAGGCGATTTCCTTCATTAGCAAGAACATCTTCAATCATTGACAATAGGACTCAGTTTACAAGTTCTAAGTTTAAAGATTTATGCAGAACATGGGAGATTGACTTAAAATTCAGTCCAATCTATCACCTATAAACCAATGGAATGACCGAGGTTATAAACAAGACTATTCTACAAGAGCTAAAGAAAAGACTCGATAAAGCCAAAGGCAACTGGCCTGGCAAATTGCCCCATATAATATGGGCATAGAGAACGACCTCGAGAATAGCCACAGGGGAAATCCCTTTCTCTCTTATATATGGGGCTGAAGCAGTATTCCCCATGGAAATCCAAGTAAGCAGTTTCAGAACACAACACCCTAAAATTGCATGAAGCCCTAAAGAAATGCAATTCAACCTGGATCAAGCCAATTTTTTACGAAAACAAGCTGCAATCAGAACGGGGTTTATATAAACAAGAGTCCAAAATATTCAACGACAGTGTTAAGTCACGTCCCTTTAATGTAGGAGATTTATTCCTTAAAATAGCTGATGTAACAAGTGGTAGTGCCGAGTCTGGTAAGTTGGGCGAAAACTAGAAAGGACTATTTAGGGTCTCGAAGCTTATTCGCCCAAGATCTTATAAGTTGGCCAAATTAGATGACCGAGTCATTCTCATTCCTGAAATATTTTTAATCTAAGGAAATTTTATCAATAATAGTTAACGAGATATTTTTTTATATATTGTGTTATTCAGTTACGAGGAACAGTGGGTTGCCTTCTCCAAAAGTAAAAGATCGTTCATTATCGTCTTTTTGCAAAAAAAAAAGCCACAAGACAGGTATTTGGCAGGCTCACGACCAGGGTTAGTCCCAATTTTTACAAATTTCTAAGGTATTTTTGTGTCCAAACCACAAAACGGATATCTGCTAGGCTCAAGATCGGGTGTTAGTCCCATTTTTATAAATTTCTAAGGCATTTATGCCTAGGCTACAAGGCGAGTATCTGCTAGGTTAATGACCAAGTGTTAGTACCCATTTTTTATAAATAATTTTTTCAAGTTATGTATTTTCAAGCCACAATACGAGTATCCACTAGGCTCACGATCGAGTGTTAGTCCCATTTTTATATAAATTTCTAAGGCATTTTATGTCCATGCTACAATGCAGGTCTCAGCCAGGCTAATGACCGGATGTTAGTACCCATTGTTATAAATAATTTTTTTTAGTTATTTATTTCACAACCACGGAGCGGGAATCTGCTAAGCCGATGTCTGGGTGTTAGGTCTTGTTAATAAATATGTTTAAGTCATTTTATGGCAAAAGATAGAGGCTACCAGTTATTTGGTTGGCTGTTAGCCCCACGTGGCAATTTTTTATAAATTATGTAAGTCTTATTTAATGATGGTTGGATGAGGGTTATGATCAAGTACAAAGCATATAAATACTTAGTAAAAATAATGATAAGATACGAAAGAAAATATTTTCATTATATGAAAAAAGATTACATGGGAGGAGGTATATCTTCAGTTTCCTCCTCCCAAGTCTTTGTTACATTTACATTTTCTACGTCAATTATATTTTCTGCAGAGACTCGGTCGTTGTCTTCAATCCTCTCCTCCTCTTGCTCATCCTCTCCCTCCTCCTCTAGGAAGATGTCATCAATCCAAGCAAAGTCCCTAGTAGAAAAACGCTTTATCAGCTCTTTCTTGACTGAGTCTTGGCTCTCAACGAACATCTCCCCTCCTCGGGCCACTGTCTCTTAAAGTTCAACCTCTAGCTTGGCAATCCCGGTGGAGGCAGTCCAGTTCTCCTCAACTTGAGACTACAGCTCCTAGACTTAGAACTGAAGCATGGCTACTTGATCCTCTGCCCTTTTTGCCTAATTCTCGAGGTTTGACTTTGAAGTGTTTGCCTGGTCTAGGTCCTTCTGGAGCTTGTCCATGGACTCCAATGTCTCTTTCATTGTACCCTCCACTTCATCAACTTGAGCCTTCTGCCTTGAGCATTCCTCTTACAAGAGACTTTTGTCTATCTCCTGAGTCCTGAACTCTTGCCTTAGAGTCTTGTTATGCTTCTTGGCCATGTATGTGCAAAGAATACTCTCCATGGCGGAGTGTATCACATTGTCGAAGAGGTTGTCCACTCGACCTCATTCAAGTGATGACGGTCCCCAAGCCTCAAAGTATTCTTGGCTATGAGGACTGACAGGCGGTGTAATACCCGGCTAGACTCCGGTATCGGGATTCCTACCGTTCGGAGGAATCTCGATTGTCGGAGACCTCTAGAAGGGTAAAACTATGATTTTATGAAATGTTTTAATGTATTTCATGTTTTTAAGTAAGAATTAAATGAGTTTTTGCATGAACAATCTTTGGAGGAAAACCCAGGTTCGGCCGCCGAACTTTGAGGTTCGGCCGCCGAACATGCATGCTTTCGGAGGGACTTTAGGCGCCCGAAAGTTTTGAGTGAGGGAAATGCAGGTTCGGCCGCCGAACTCCAAGTTCGGCCGCTGAACCTTGCATGCATGCGGAGGCACCTTCGGCCCCCGAACGTGGCCTGGCCAGCCACCTATAAAAGGGGCACTTAGCCGAAATGGGAGAGTTTTCTCCCATTTTCGACCTCAGCGAGCTTCCGACCTCCCTCTCCCAAATCTTGTGTTTTTCCTTCAATCCCCACCATTTTCTTTGGGTTTTAAGGTTCCACAAAAGTTTTTGAGTGTTTTTAAGCAAGTTTGGAGCTTGGAAGTCTTGGAGCTAAATCCCTCCATTTTCCGAGCTAGGGTCGTTCTTCCTCTAGATCTTCAAGAGGTAAGCTTCGATCTATGCTTCTTTTATGTTTTATGAAGGTTTTATGCAAGTTGATGGGGTAGAATGCATGTTTAGGCTTGTTGTTAGGTTTATGGGTTTATGTGGTGATTTGAACAATGTATGTTGGAAATGTGTTGTTTGAAGTGTTGTAGTTGGGGTATATTATAGTTTGAGACCCCTAGGTGTGATGTATGATGTGTATGCATGTGTAGAAACAAGTTTATGCATGTTTTGAGGCGTTTTGGAGGCTGTGGACACAAGGGAGCCAAGTTTCTGCCCTTCGGCAGAAACTCAGGTTCGGCCGCCGAAGTGACTTTCGGCCGCCGAACCCCCTTGTGGAGGCAGTTTCGGCTGCCGAAGCCTGCCCCCGAAACTCAAGTTTCGTATCTGTCTGGGAGGTTCGGCCGCCGAAAGTGCCGCCGAACCTGCATGACTTTCGGCTGCAGAGGGACTTTCGGCCGCCGAACCTGCCGCCGAAAGTGCCCTGTTCAGCCATTTCTTGCATGTTTTCATGTGATGTTTTCAGGATGTTTTAGGGGGTTTTTGGGGAATATTTTAGAGTCATGTTCATGTATGTTTGGTCCCTCATTTGAGTCCACCTGTGTAGGTTCGGACCCGAGGAACCGAGACCCCCAGCAGTGAGCCAGCTGCTTCAGAGTCTCTTCAGAGCTAGCCAGAGGTGAGTGGAATAAACTTTAAGTTTTAAAGCAAATTAATGAAATGTTTCAGCATGATTCACGCATCATGAATGCCATGAGATATATTAGGTTGTTTGCATTAGAATTCACAAATATGTTGCATTGCATACCTTGTTGTTGATGTGGATGAATGTTGAATGATCCATTAGCCCTTGTATGTCATGATAGCCTATGTGAGTCCAGGTGTGCCTGCTACGGCTCTACGCCCCTGGCACTATGACAGATTATGGAAGTCCGGGTGTGCCTGCTACGGCTCTACGCCCCCGGCATGTATAAGTAAGAAAGATAGGGGCTAAATGGTGACAAGTTCATCCTTGTTGTGAAATGTTTGTGTTATGGCGCATACATGAAAGCATGATTTAAATTGATGTTTTATTATTCTGCTCACTGGGCTCAAGTAGCTCACCCCACTCCCTTTATCCCCAGAGTTGCAGGTACAGGATAGATCAGGAAGTCGGCTAGAGTGAAGTTAAGTCATGTATGTTGTAATAGATAGTAGTGGACATGAACATGATGTAATGAGTACTTATGACCATGTAATGTAATGAATGATTTGACGATGTATTGAGGATTATAGTAGTGCTTGACCTAGAGGTGTGTGAGTCCCCATTATGTACAGAATGTTTAACGAGTAATGATGTTAATGACCATGATTATCCAAGCTGATATGTATGATGATGATACCCCATTGGAGTATTTGATGAGGACTCCAGTGTGGGGTTTATGTATGATTTTGTGCATGCACAGGTTTTGCTTGGATAAGAGAAAAGAAAAAATTTTACAGATCATGTATATGTTGTTATGTGTGGGATTCCACAGGTTTACAGGAGGTATGTAGGCTTGCTACGGGTTCCGGCGGCCTTAAGCCGATCTGGATCCTAGCGCCGGTAACGGGTCGGATTTCCGGGTCGTTACAGAGTGGTATCAGAGCCCTAGGTTCATATGGTCGGACCTAGAGTGTCGGGCTCATAGATGTTCTAGAAGGTCAAGCACACTAGGAAACTCATGTCCACTAGGATAGGATGTAGAGTCCTGTCTATATGATGATATGATATGCCATGATGATATGCATGTGCATAAATGCTATGATGTGATGCTATGTATGTGATGAGGGTTCATGTGTTTCCACATGAACCATATGATGCTAATGAATGCTTATACTATGTGCTGTTTTTCAGAAGATAGAATGAGAGGAACTCGTCGATCTGCACGATTGACTGGAGTGCCACCTCAGGACGAGGGCGCCGATGCCCGTCCTCCAGCATTGCCTAGGGCAATGTCCAGTAGGTCCAACAGAGACAGAGTAGCTAGAGACCCTAGAAGGTCTTTGGATCTGGGTAGAAGCAGATCAGTAAGGGGAACAGTGCAGGGAGGAATGTCTGAGGATATGGAAGTAGATCAGAGGAGGGATGACAGTCTCGGTGTGAGCATGCCGGAAGAGGGCATGGGAGAATCAGAAGGAGGCACTCAGGCCTCGAGTTATGTCCAGCCACATCACTACCCACCCTATTCACACCATCCAGGGTATTCGATGGGAGGTACATCGGATAACCCCAGTTTTAGCCCTTATCCTCCACATATGCCATACCCACCCTACTACCCACCATACTCTCAGTACCCCATGTATCCACCTCCACCTCCCTATACCAGTACAGCAAACCCTACCCCAGGGGATGTTGCACCTCCACCACCACCAGTACCTACTGTCTCGGAAACACAAGTACCCAAACCTACCTCATCTGGAGGGAGCAAGGTCAAGATGACCGATTACATGAAGTTGGGTGCTCCTCAGTACCGAGCAGGCGATGACCCATTTGAGTATCTGAGCAGGGTCAAGACTATTACAGATGAGATAGGGGCTGATGACAGTAGAGCCATTCAGATGCTGGGTTCACACTGGAGTGCAAGAAGGCACGTGATTGGTTTAAGAACTATGTGAACCCGAGAGCGGACAGTATGTCCTGGGAGGAGTTTGCAAATGAGTTTGCAGGATGGGCTTTCCCTGAGAGCTCTAGAGAGCAAAAGATGATAGAATTCGAACAGTTGAGGCAGACTGAACAGATGAGTGTGGAGGAGTACACAGACAGGTTCCTGGAGTTGTTGCCATATGCTGGGCAGAATTTGGACACAGATCAAAAGAAGTCAAGGAGATATATTATGAGGCTGCACTCCAGGTATTCCTCTTTGATACAGTCAGCAGAGAGGGAGAGTTTCCATGCCATAGTGGATATGGCTAGGAGAATGGAGGCTAGTGCTATCGTTGAGGGGAAGGTAAAACAGTCAGTGGCACAGTCTTCTGGTTCCAAGACCCCAGGTGGGGAAAGGTTAGACTCTTCTTCTCTAAGTGCAGCAGTTGCAGGCAGTAAGAAGTGGGACAGAGGCCACAAAAAATCTAAGAAGAATAAGTTCTGGAACAAGATCAAGTCAGGTCTGGGTTTAGGCAGTGGCTCAAGCTCTGGCGCAGAGGTTACAGCATGTATGAGATGTGGGAGACCACACAAGGGAGTATGTCTGGCAGGGACAAACACATGTTTCAGATGCGGACAGGCGGGTCATTTGGCTCGAGATTGTCCTAGAGCAGCCTTTGCAGCACCGTCCCAGCAGACAGCCTCCAGCAGTGTGGTACAGCCAGTAGCTCCAGCCGCAACACAGGCCAGTGGCAGAGGCAGAGGGAGAGGGTCAGCCTCTTCATCAGCAGGATACAGAGGTGAAGGTCCATCAGCTCCGGCACGGATCTTCACTATGACTCAGCAGGAGGCCAACACATCCAACACCGTGGTGGCAGGTAATCTCATCATTGGTTGTTCTGATGTGTATGCCTTAATGGACCCGGGTGCATCTCATTCTTTTATTGCTCTGAGAGTCGTGGAGAGGGTAGGATTGATGGTCTCTGGGTTAGAGTGTCCCCTATGGGTCAGTGGACCCAAGTGTGACCCGTCAGTGGCAGAGGCAGTCTGCCAATGTAGTCCAGTTTTCATAGAGGGAAGATGCCTTTCCGCCGACCTTGTGGTTCTAGATTTGACAGATTTTGACGTCATTCTAGGGATGGATTGGTTATCGACCCATGGTGCTACCTTGGACTGTAGAGACAAGGTAGTCAGATTCAGAGATCAGGATGGGTCAGAGGTCGTCTTCAGAGGAGACAAGAGGGGTACACCTAGAGGTCTGATCTCAGCTCTTCAGGCTCGTAGGTTGCTTAGGAGGGGATGTCAGGGGTTTCTAGCTCATGTGAGGGAGTTAGATAGTCATGTCAGAGAGCCCGCCTCAGTGCCTGTGGTGAGTGAGTTCTTAGATGTTTTCCCAGACGAGCTGCCAGGGTTACCACCTGCTAGGGAGATAGAGTTCGAGATTGAGTTAATGCCTGGTACCAGACCGATCTCTATCCCTCCCTACAGGATGGCACCAGCTGAATTGAAAGAACTGAAGGAACAGTTGCAAGAGCTGGTAGATAAGGGTTTCATCCGACCGAGTACTTCACCTTGGGGTGCTCCGGTTTTGTTTGTGAGGAAGAAGGATGGATCCCTCAGACTTTGTATCGACTACAGACAGTTGAACAAGGTCACTACCAAGAACAAGTACCCTTTGCCGAGGATCGACGATCTATTCGACCAGCTAGCAGGAGCAGGTTGTTTCTCCAAAATAGATCTGAGATCAGGGTACCATCAGTTGAGGATAAGGAATGAAGATGTACCGAAGACAGCTTTCAGGACCAGGTATGGACACTATGAGTTCCTTGTGATGCCGTTTGGGTTGACCAACGCCCCTGCAGCATTCATGGACCTCATGAACAGAGTATTCAGTCAGTATCTGGATCACTTCGTTATTGTCTTCATAGATGATATCTTAGTGTATTCCAGAAATGCAGAGGAGCATGCCCATCACCTGAGGACAGTTTTGCAGACCTTGAGAGAGCATGGCTTGTATGCCAAGTTCTCCAAGTGTGAGTTTTGGCTTAGGAGCATTTCATTCTTGGGGCACATTGTGTCAGAACAGGGTATTGAAGTAGACCCCAAGAAGGTAGATTCTGTAGCTAACTGGCCTAGACCCACCACAGTGACCGAGATCAAGAGTTTTCTGGGTTTAGCAGGTTACTACAGGAGGTTCGTTCAGGACTTCTCAAAGATTGCTGCTCCTATGACCAAATTGACAAAGAAGAATCAGAAGTTCATATGGACCGATCAGTGTGAGGAAAGCTTTGAGGAGCTTAAGAGGAGGTTGACTTCAGCACCGGTGTTAGCTCTGCCAAAAAGTGATGATGACTTCTCAGTATATTGTGATGCGTCCCGTGTGGGACTGGGTTGTGTACTAATGCAGAATGAGAGGGTGATCGCTTATGCTTCTAGGCAGCTGAAGAAGCATGAGCTGAATTACCCCACACATGACCTAGAGATGGCAGCAGTGATCTTTGCACTCAAGATGTGGAGGCATTACCTTTATGGGGTAAAGTGTGAGATCTTCACAGATCATAAGAGCCTGCAGTACATCCTGAGTCAGAGAGAACTGAACTTGAGGCAGAGGAGATGGGTAGAGCTGTTGAGTGACTATGATTGCAAGATTCAGTACCATCCGGGTAAGGCGAATGTTGTGGCAGACGCCCTAAGCCGGAAATCACTCGGCAGTCTATCCCACATTTCAGCAGAGAGGAGGCCGGTGGTGAAGAAGTTCCACAGACTTATGAGTGAGGGATTACAATTGGAGTTGTCTGGCACAGGTGCCTTAGTGGCTCAGATGAGAGTGACACCCGTGTTTCTGGAGCAGGTAGCTCAGAAACAGCATGAGGACCCAGAGTTGGTCAGGATAGCCAGAGCGGTTCAGTCAGGCCAGAGTAATGAGTTCAAGTTTGATGATAAGGGGATCCTCCGCTACGGGAACAGATTATGTGTGCCAGATGACATTGGTCTGAAGGGAGATATTATGGGGGAAGCCCATAATACCAGGTATAGTGTTCACCCTGGAGCCACCAAGATGTATCAGGATCTGAAGAGAATGTATTGGTGGCCAGCTATGAAGAAGGACGTGGCACTGTTCGTGTCAGCCTGCGATGTGTGTCAGAGGGTGAAACTAGAGCATCAGAAGCCGGCTGGAATGTTGAATCCACTACCGATTCCAGAGTGGAAATGGGAGAATATAGCTATGGACTTCGTAGTAGGGTTACCGGCGACGTCCAACAGATTGGACTCCATATGGGTGATTGTGGACAGACTCACCAAATCTGCTCACTTCATCCCTGTCAGGAGTGGTTACTCTGTGGACAAGTTGGCGCAGGTGTACGTAGATGAGATTGTCAGACTGCATGGGGTCCCGGTATCTATAGTGTCAGATAGAGGGCCCCAGTTCACCTCCAGGTTTTGGCGGAGTCTGCAGAACGCTATGGGTACCAGATTAGACTTCAGTACTGCCTTCCACCCACAGACAGACGGACAGTCAGAGAGGACCATCCAGACAATAGAGGATATGCTCAGAATGTGTGTGCTAGATTTTGGCGGTTCTTGGAGGCAGCATCTACCTTTGGTGGAGTTTGCCTACAATAACAGCTATCATGCTAGCATAGGGATGGCTCCATATGAAGCTTTGTATGGGAGGAAGTGCAGATCACCTATCTGCTGGGAGGAAGTAGGAGAGAGGACTCTTGCGGGTCCGGAGTTAGTAGAGCTTACCAGCAGGGTGGTACCCATAATCAGAGAGAGGATCAAGACTGCTGCTAGTCGGCAGAAGAGTTATGCAGATATCCGCAGAAGGCAGCTAGAGTTTCAGGAGGGGGATTTGGTTTTGCTCAAGGTGTCTCCTATGAAAGGAGTGGTTCGGTTCGGGAAGAAGGGTAAGTTAGCTCCACGATACATCGGTCCTTTCGAGGTGCTTCAGAGGGTCGGTAATGTGTCGTATAAGCTAGACTTGCCTGCTTCGATGGAGAGAATCCATCCGGTTTTCCATGTTTCTCTGTTACGGAAGTACGTGTCAGATCCGAGCAAGGTTCTTAGTGAGCCTGATGTAGAGATCCAAGAGGATCTCACCTATGTAGAGCAGCCAGTGCGGATTCTTGACACTCAGATCAAAAAGTTAAGAAACAAGGAAATCCCAATGGTGAAAGTCCTTTGGAACCACCACAACATAGAAGAATGCACTTGGGAGACACGGGAGTCTATGCTCCAGCAATACCCCCATCTGTTTTGAGGTGAGTGTTAGTTGTTTTGAGTGTCTGTATGTATGCTATGCTGTATGTTATGTTTATGCCATGTTGATGCCATAGTTCATGTGTTAGTTGAGGAACATTCGGGGACGAATGTTCTTAAGGGGGGGAGAATGTAATACCCGGCTAGACTCCGGTATCGGGATTCCTACCGTCCGGTGGAATCTCGGTTGTCGGAGACCTCTAGAAGGGTAAAACTATGATTTTATGAAATGTTTTAATGTATTTCATGTTTTTAAGTAAGAATTAAATGAGTTTTTGCATGAACAATCTTTGGAGGAAAACCCAGGTTCGGCCGCCGAACTTTGAGGTTCGGCCGCCGAACATGCATGCTTTCGGAGGGACTTTAGGCGCCCGAAAGTTTTGAGTGAGGGAAATGCAGGTTCGGCCGCCGAACTCCAAGTTCGGCCGCCGAACCTGTAATACCCGGCTCGAGTCCGGCATCGGCATTCCTGTCGTCCGGTGGAATCTCGGGTGTCGGAACCCTCGAGAAGGGTAATACATATGTTTTTCAAGGTATTTTCACTTGTTTTCATGTTTTGAAGTGTTAAAAGACTTGAGTTTTGAAAGAAAAGCAACAAGGGAGAAATGCAAAGGTTCGGCCGCCGAAGGTCACTTTCGGCCGCCGAACATTGCATGGTTGCGGCTTCACGTTCGGCTGCCGAAGGTGGTCTGGCCAGCCACCTATAAAAGGGCCAAGGGTCGGTGGAAGGAGGTTATTTCTCCTCCACTTGCAGCCAGAGGTGAGTTTCAGCCTCTCCTACGTTGACTTTCATGTTTTCCATGATTTTCATCAAAGCTTTCAAGAGTTTTAAGAGTTTTGGTGACTTATGAAGGTTTTGAGCAAAAGAAGCAAGTTTTGAAGCTTGGAGCTTTGGAAGAGCTTTTCTTCATATCTCCACGTTAGGATCCTTCATCCTCAAGTTGTGTAAGAGGTAAGTGAAGATCCTGAGCTTCTTTGATGATTTTGGAAAGGTTTTATGAAGTTTGTATGGGTAGTTTGCATGTTTAGGTTTAGGTGAGGTTTTTGGTGATTTGTGGTGTTCTAGCATGATTAAGTGTTATGTGCTATGTTTGTTTGGGGTTTTAGGGTCGTTTTAGACCCCTTTGTGCATATATATGTGTATATGCTAGTTGGGAGTAGTTGCTATGCATGTTTGTAGGTTTTTGGGCAAAGTTTGCATGAAACAGAGCAGGGTTCTGTCCTTCGGGCAAAACCAGGTTCGGCCGCCGAAGGAAGGTTCGGCCGCCGAACCCCTTGTGGAGGCAGTTCGGCTGCCAAAGGTTGCCCCCGAAAGCTAGGCTTTCGGTTTAGAAAGGGACTTTCGGCCGCCGAAAGAGGGAGTTCGGCAGCCGAAAGTGTGTGAGTTTCGTCTCTGGACGAGACCTTCGGCCGCCGAAGGTGCCGCCGAACATGCATGAGTTTCGTCTCTGGAGAGGGGTTTCGGCCGCCGAACCTGCCGCCGAAAGTGCCCTGTCCAGCTTTCTTTTGCATGTTTTATGTGATGGTTTGAGGATTGTTTAGAGGGGTTTTGGGGAGTTTCGTAGAGATGTTCTTGAGTGCGTTTAGTCCCTCATTTGAGTCCACCTGTGTAGGTACGGACCAGAGGAATCAGGGAGGTCAGCAGTGAGTCCAGTGTCAGAACCTGCAGAGTCAGTGCAGAGATAACCAGGTGAGTGGAATTTAACTTAATGTTTTAATATGAAAACTGATATTTTATCATGCTTCATGCATCATGAATATGCTCTAGGGTGAGTGCATTAGTGTACACAAAGATGATGCATTGCATTTATCCTTGTACTTGGCACTGCTCCTTGTACATTGCTTATGTGAGACGGCACGGACTTCGTGAGGATTCATTAGCCCTCAGAGGAAAGACCTGGAACAGCCCTACGGGGACCAGGCACATACACAAAGACCTGGAACAGCCCTACGGGGACCAGGCACATGGTACTTAGGTGCCCCAGATGAGATAGAGGGAGTTTTGATCCGTCCGGCCGAGGTGATGTGCTTATGTGTTGCATTCCATGAGAGCATGTTTTATCACCTGTTATTTACCTATTCTACTCACTGGGCTATCGTAGCTCATCCCTCTCCCCTAACTTCAGTTGTGCAGGTTCAGAGATCAGAGAGAACTCAGCAGGGTACAGGAAGAGTACAGAGTGGTGTAATAGCTAGTGTGGACATGTAAATGTAAAGAGATAAGGTTTATGTATAGTGTATAGCATGGTGCTTGACTATAAGAATTGTAATCCCTTTGTGGAGTCACATGATCAGTTTATGTAGGTTTTTTTATTGTTGTATGTTTATGAGAAAAACCAGGCTTCACATTATGAGATTGATCCGCCTAGAGCCATGAGGAGCTCTAGTAGGGATTGGTAGAGCACAGAGAGAGTGCATGCACAGGTTAAGCCTTGGAATGAAGAAAAGTTTTATGTTTTTACAGCAAATGTATGATCATGTATGGGATTTCACAGGTATACAGACAGGATAGCAGGCTTACTACGGGTCCCGGCGACCTTAAGTCGATCTGGATCCTAGTGCCGGTGGCAGTTCGGTTTCCGGGCTGTTACAGAACCTTGCATGCATGCGGAGGCACCTTCGGCCCCCGAACGTGGCCTGGCCAGCCACCTATAAAAGGGGCACTTAGCCGAAATGGGAGAGTTTTCTCCCATTTTCGACCTCAGCGAGCTTCCGACCTCCCTCTCCCAAATCTTGTGTTTTTCCTTCAATCCCCACCATTTTCTTTGGGTTTTAAGGTTCCACAAAAGTTTTTGAGTGTTTTTAAGCAAGTTTGGAGCTTGGAAGTCTTGGAGCTAAATCCCTCCATTTTCCGAGCTAGGGTCGTTCTTCCTCTAGATCTTCAAGAGGTAAGCTTCGATCTATGCTTCTTTTATGTTTTATGAAGGTTTTATGCAAGTTGATGGGGTAGAATGCATGTTTAGGCTTGTTGTTAGGTTTATGGGTTTATGTGGTGATTTGAACAATGTATGTTGGAAATGTGTTGTTTGAAGTGTTGTAGTTGGGGTATATTATAGTTTGAGACCCCTAGGTGTGATGTATGATGTGTATGCATGTGTAGAAACAAGTTTATGCATGTTTTGAGGCGTTTTGGAGGCTGTGGACACAAGGGAGCCAAGTTTCTGCCCTTCGGCAGAAACTCAGGTTCGGCCGCCGAAGTGACTTTCGGCCGCCGAACCCCCTTGTGGAGGCAGTTTCGGCTGCCGAAGCCTGCCCCCGAAACTCAAGTTTCGTCTCTGTCTGGGAGGTTTGGCCGCCGAAAGTGCCGCCGAACCTGCATGACTTTCGGCTGCAGAGGGACTTTCGGCCGCCGAACCTGCCGCCGAAAGTGCCCTGTTCAGCCATTTCTTGCATGTTTTCATGTGATGTTTTCAGGATGTTTTAGGGGGTTTTTGGGGAATATTTTAGAGTCATGTTCATGTATGTTTGGTCCCTCATTTGAGTCCACCTGTGTAGGTTCGGACCCGAGGAACCGAGACCCCCAGCAGTGAGCCAGCTGCTTCAGAGTCTCTTCAGAGCTAGCCAGAGGTGAGTGGAATAAACTTTAAGTTTTAAAGCAAATTAATGAAATGTTTCAGCATGATTCACGCATCATGAATGCCATGAGATATATTAGGTTGTTTGCATTAGAATTCACGAATATGTTGCATTGCATACCTTGTTGTTGATGTGGATGAATGTTGAATGATCCATTAGCCCTTGTATGTCATGATAGCCTATGTGAGTCCAGGTGTGCCTGCTACGGCTCTACGCCCCTGGCACTATGACAGATTATGGAAGTCCGGGTGTGCCTGCTACGGCTCTACGCCCCCGGCATGTATAAGTAAGAAAGATAGGGGCTAAATGTTGACAAGTTCATCCTTGTTGTGAAATGTTTGTGTTATGGCGCATACATGAAAGCATGATTTAAATTGATGTTTTATTATTCTGCTCACTGGGCTCAAGTAGCTCACCCCACTCCCTTTATCCCCAGAGTTGCAGGTACAGGATAGATCAGGAAGTCGGCTAGAGTGAAGTTAAGTCATGTATGTTATAATAGATAGTAGTGGACATGAACATGATGTAATGAGTACTTATGACCATGTAATGTAATGAATGATTTGACGATGTATTGAGGATTATAGTAGTGCTTGACCTAGAGGTGTGTGAGTCCCCATTATGTACAGAATGTTTAACGAGTAATGATGTTAATGACCATGATTATCCAAGCTGATATGTATGATGATGATACCCCATTGGAGTATTTGATGAGGACTCCAGTGTGGGGTTTATGTATGATTTTGTGCATGCACAGGTTTTGCTTGGATAAGAGAAAAGAAAAAATTTTACAGATCATGTATATGTTGTTATGTGTGAGATTCCACAGGTTTACAGGAGGTATGTAGGCTTGCTACGGGTTCCGGCGGCCTTAAGCCGATCTGGATCCTAGCGCCGGTAACGGGTCGGATTTCCGGGTCGTTACAGGCGGGGTTTCTAAATAAGAGAGGTTATTCAGGTCAGCACCAGTGCCGGGTGTTAGATGCTTAGAGGCCACAGGGATTCGTTCCCAACATTCTCAAGTGTTGGCTTGACAGTGACAGAGACTACTGCAGAGGCGCCCCTTGTAGGAGACTCAGACTGAATAGAAGCTGATTCTTCAGTTGTAGGATGGGGTGGAGGAGGAGGTAGCATGATGATCTCCTCGGTGTGACGAGCTTGCTTAGGTGGCAGACCGGTCGTTCTAGCAACAGCTTTGCCCTTACATGCGGTGCGTGCTGCCTTGATGAACTTATTTCTTGACCCGGCTATATCTGCACAAAACAAAAGGTGAATAAGTAAGATGGTTTAAAAAGCAAAAAGAGTTAGAAAAATACCCTGCTCGCTAGCATGGGGGTGCTTTCTCCAAGGCTTGGAAGGCTAGGCAGGTGAGGAGCTCGAGTTTGGTTTGCCTGGCGATGGCTCTGCCAGAATAAAATGGCGTTCCTCATCGCCACAGTGATATTAATCTTTTGGAACGTGGCCATCGTCTGGAGAAATTCCAAAGCCTCTTCCTCACTCCTCCATGGTTGGACCTCATCCTTTCTCAGCTCCACATATGCATTCCAGTCGGTACGAAAAGGACTAAAACCCTTAGATATCCTATGGCAGAGAATGAAAAACTTGTTCTTTCATCACTTTAAGGATGAGGGTATCCGGTCAAATAGTGTTTGGCATTTCCTCCCACTAAAGAACTAAAACTCTTTATTTTTTCGTGAGCCCAACTGGTACAGTTGAGAAAATAGAGTCATGCTCGGCTCAATATTTTTGTTAAAGTAGACAAATCAAAATGTCACCAAGATCCTCCAACTGTTGGGGTACAGTTGGGGGATTGACAACTTGTGGAATTGGAGGACTTTAGTAAAAAATGAGTCCATGGAGAACCAAAGACCCACCTTCAACTGTTCTTCATAGACCATGATGATATCCTCTGCAGGGATCTGGTCATCCACGCAAACGCTCGAAGATGGAGAGTAAACACGGAAGATTTCTTGAGATATTTGATAATAATTGTGAAGGCGGTCTACATCCTTCTCAATCAGTACGGAGGGGATATCATTTACCAGGATGTTTTCGCTATTATAGATTGCCTGCAGTGGAATGATGGGTGCAGGAGCATGAATGGGGGCAGTCGAAGGAGGACCTTAAGGTTGAACTTCCACCAGAGGAAGAGGAAGAAGAAGAAGAAGGATAATATATATTCATTTTTATGAAAATATGAATTACCTTGAGTAAAGAGGTGTGGAATAAAGAAGATGAGTGGTTGAGTCTTTTCTAGAGTGCATGCATGATTTGTGAGCAAAAGTGGAAATTGGAGAAGAAGAAGGGTTTTTATATTGCGATTCTGACAGCGGTTTTGAATGCGACTCGAGGAACAAGGCAATTATCATTTATAATCAGGAGCAAGCAAAGCAACGCGAGCATGGAGAGTCAATCTAGACATGCCACATGCCTAAGATCCTGAGGACAATTATAACCTTCAAATATGAAGAATCGAATATCAATGGGGAGATTTCTGATGCGACACAACAATCGCCTAAAATAAGTCATGAGTTGTCACCATAAGATAGAGTCACGTGGTAAAGGTCTGTGAAGTTAATACGCAGTCCCACCTGTGGAAAGGAAAATCTGGACACAGTAGTTATCGGTTCTTCACCAAGACTTGTCCTCTCTTCAGCAGGACGAGCTTTCACGAAATGTTACCGTTAGTGAACACAATTCGGTAGATCCCTATTACACTTATAATCGTGAGATCTCTTATCCACTAATTGATTCCAGTCGAATTTCCAAAAGATTTGATAACCAATTCCACATTATTACAGTATATACAACCAATGTACATAGAGATCAAGTACTATTCTTACACAATTATTCTTGAATTTTTAGCAATTCATTACACTTATCTTTTTCTCCGGTTTACGGACTTAAGTGGTGGAATGCCTATCGTAAGTGCCAACCACCTCACATTTTATTTTTTGCAAATTAACCAATCGTAGTACAGTTTCGTTTTAGTCATATCACAATTAAAATATAATTAAAAAATACAGCATTAAAATATTATTTATTTTAATTCTGAAAACTTTTTACTTTACATTATTTATTTATTTTAAGATAATATAATTAACTTTTATACCGGCAAACAAATATTTTTTAAAATAATTATTTAATTTTAGTTATAACAGTATTATAATATAATTTTTGTAATAGAATCATTATTTTCCTTTTAAAAATAGTTAAAAGGATAAAATTTTTAGTATAAAAACTTAAAAATATTTTCTAAATTTTAGCTAAATTTTGAACGGTTTGGGAAGGAAAAAAAAAAATTAGTTTTTCAGTTTTCTATTTAAAAAATTGATATGCATAAGCATGAAACTTTATTTTTTATTAAAAAAATTCAGAAAAGTACTTAGCTTTTTTTTTATAAGTGAACAGAATTTTAATTCCTTTTTAATATATAATAATTATAAAAGTTTAGACTATTCTTTTACTATTTTATAATCGAATATGAAAAATATAAAAATAATAAATTTTAAAAAATAAGTTAAATTAAACCCTATATTTTTTCTCGATAGTCAAATAAGTCTAATTTTTTTTAAATAAAAACTTACATTTTTACCTTTAAAGTCAAATAAATTTAATCTAATATAATATTATTTTTTTACGGTATTTAGTTAAAATAAAAAAATTAAAAAATATATAAGAAATAGTAAATAATTTTTAAAATTGTAAAAATAAAATTTTATTATTAAAAAATAATATTTTATTATTAATTTAGTATTTTTATTGGGTCATGATTATTTGACATTAAAAATAAAGTTTAGAAATTTATTTGATAAAAAAATTAGTTTATTTAGCTATCGAGTAAATTATTTAAATTTTGAACAAAAATATAGAGAGTCAATTAGACTTCTAATTAGTAAATTTTTTTTAGAAAGACATAATTTTATAGACAGGGCCTCCTAAAAAGGCAAAGAGGAGTAAACAAAGTCCATTTATAAAGAAAAATTACATCTAAAACTGTGATCCCCAGTGAACTTTCTTCTTAAAGAGTGTGTTGCCATTGTTACTCCTATGAACCCAAGCGAAAGAGATTGCTTGTAAGGATTGAGCCAGCTCTCTAGAACCATCAATAATATTTTGTATACACACAAAGGAGGAGGCACCCTTACATGCATCAATAACTTGATAAGAGTCTTCTCAATGACTACTCTTGCAAAGCCGCCGTTACGAGCAAAGAAAATGGCTTTACGATAAATTAACATTCGAAAAATAAGTGGTTTGTTGAGAAATTTCGTATCGCCAATCAAAAACTATTTCAGTATATTATTACTGTCGATACATTAATATTAGAAATGATATCAGTGACTACAATAAAATTAAATTTTACAAAATCTAATGTAGACAAGACTTAATATGGAAATAGTATTTTCTGTGTATATTTATGCTCTGTATATATAAAAAATCTCTGTAATATTAATAAAATTTTTAAAATTTTATATGTATTTATTTTGTTATATATAACTTAGTTTTTTATTAATTAAAAATGTTAAAATATCCTAAATGCCAAAAAGATATAAAAAAATATTTTTTTATATTTTTTTTAATTAACAGTCTTAATTGTTAGTTTCTAAAGTTTATTTTATTTATTTATAAATTTCTAATTAGGTGTATATGAAAAGAGAGGGACAGTGACTATGCTTGCTCATCTAAACCGAAGTTAACTTTTTTGTGTTTTGGGCAGAGAAATTTTGTAACGCAATCATAATTTTTACAATAATTTTATTATAATAATAATAATAATAATAATAATAATAATTATTATTATTATTATATAAATCGATGTTAATTAATAATTAATATTTGGAATAATTTCTCCTTTTAAAGTTCCATTAGAATTTACAAGTCAAATTCCATGTGCCGGTGGGAGGACATTTGAAAATTTAAATGCCATTCATACTTGAGGTCTTGGTCAACCAAAGGAAATTTTATGCATTGAACTCCATCCCTGATTTTTCTTGGGAAAGGTAGAAAAAAATAATTTTTTATTTTAAAATTTATGATTCACATCAAAATTTATAATTTAATTTTATATTAAATAATATTTTGATATAAATTTTACATTAATATAAATTTTAAAATATTAATTTAACATAAAATTAACTTATAAACCTTAAAATAAATCATAAATTTTGAAATAAAAAATTTATGATATTATAAATTTTTTTATATTTTTTTAAATATTTTTAAACTAATATTTTAATTAATTAATTAGTCAGTTATTTTAGTATATAAGTCAGTTTCATGTTTTTCATAAAAAAAAAAAAATATGAATGATTATTGTATTTTATTATTAAAAAGACATCATAATAAAGAAAAATTAGTATTTTTTTAATCAGAAAGGGGATTCATTATTTAGGAGAAGTAATGTTGTCCTTCTACTATAGAGCGCTGACCTATTTCTATTCAAGATTTCATAACAATTCAATTTATTTAATTTTTTTTGTCAGTTTTTCATTTAGAATTGAAATGATTTATATTTTTTAACTTTAAAAATTTTAATTTTGAAAAAATGATATCATACAGGAAGAATTTATTTAATTTTTTTATTGTAAAATTATTTATTTCAAAAAAATATAATAATTTTTTTTAATTTTTTTTATAAAAACTCATTTATGATTAGAGGGTTTTAAGACATTACTCTTATGAATGTCTCCATGGTGGAAGTATTGGTTATCTTGCAAAACAAGAATCTGATCACATTGCCACAACCTCTGCGGTAGGATTCCAGGACCAGAGACCCCAACCAATATTGTCAGTTCTATAAAACTAATAGTCATAATACAAACAACTGTTACCAGTTGAGGAATGAAATAGAAAAACTGATTAAGAGGGGCAACGGTTGGAGACAGGCTAAAGGAGAGAAGGGAATCCGCCAGGGAAAAGATGGCGAGATCCGTAAATGATGGATCCAGCGGGACCATAAACATGATAGTGAGGGAAGGGAAGAGACAGACCATAAACATGATAGTGAAAAAGAGAAGAAGAAGCGACAAGTTAAAAGGAGTAGAAGTCATGCAGATTACTGAGCACATCCCAGGAGCAGTAAGTTTTTCAACGGTCAATGGGGAAGGGGTCGAGATGCCACATAATGATGCTCTGGTGGTAGAGGCCATCATTCACAATTTCAGAGTCCATAAGATTTTGGTGGACGATGGAAGTAAGGTGAATCTCCTATCGTATTGAGTGTTTAAAGCCATGAAAATGGCAGACGAGGACATGTTCAAAGACTAGGCACTGGTGAAACCCATAGGTACAGTGCTCGTGCCAATAGAAGGGAAGATCAAGTTGCTGTTGACTTTAGGAATACCATCGACCACCCGGACCCAATATGTCTAGTTTTTCATAGTCAAGTTACCATTGGCGTACAACGCAATCCTGGACCGATCGGTTTTGTATGACTTCAAGGTAGCCATGAGCATCAAGTACTTATGCATGAAGTTCCTCACTGAAGCTGGGGTGGCTACCGTAAGGGGAAGGCAAAAAGAATTCCAACTGGTGTACCTAGCAACTATGGCAAAAGAAAAAAATGCGGAGGTACACCCGGAAGTTATGGAGGTTAGGGATGAAGAAAAAGAGCAAAGAACCCAACCTACAAGAGAGCTTGAAAGTTTTGTTTTAAATGAAGAAGAACCAGAGAAAACTTTCAACATGAATGCAAACCTGATGCAAGAGCAGAAAATGGCTGTGAAAGCCCTTGTCCGAGGTCATGCTAACAGCTTTGTCTGGAAACCAACCGATATGCTAGGAATCGACCCCCAGGTCATGTCTCATCAATTGAATGTGCGATCAGATGCGAGGCCAGTGAGGCAGAAAAAGAGGATGTATATGGTAGAAAAAAGAGAAGCTATGAGAACTGAAGTAGAGAAGTTGGTAGAAGCAAATTTTGTAAAGGAAGTGGCTTATCCTGAATGGTTAGCTAACCCCGTTATTGTAAAATCTAATAGAAAATATCGCATATGTATATATTTCACTGACCTTAATCAGACTTGTCCAAAAGATTATTATCCTCTGCCTAACATTAATAAATTGATCGATGCAACGGCTGGCTTTGAGTACTTGTCTTCTTTGGATGCAATGTCGGGTTATCACCAAATTTCCATGTATAAAACAGATGAGGAGAAGACTTCCTTTATTACCGAGGATGGTACTTATTGCTACCAAGCAATGCTTTTCAGGCTGAAGAATATGGAAGCAACCTATCAAAAGTTGATGAATAGAATTTTCAAAGACCAGATAGGCTGAAATGCAAAAGTGTATGTAGACGATGTCCTAATCAAAAGTCATTCCTTCGAGGAACATAGGGAAGACCTGAAAGAAATTTTTGCAGTCCTTAACCAACACCAGATGAAGCTCAATCCGGCCAAATGTGCTTTTTATCGTTAAAGGTGGCAAGTTCCTGGGTTATGTGTCAACACACGTGGAATAGAACCAAACCTGGAGAAGGTTAAAGCCATTCTTGAGCCAACTTGCATCTTTTTATTGTTAAAGGTGGCAAGTGCCTGAGCCGACTTGCATCAGGGATGTTCAGAGGTTGATAGGAAGAGTTATAGCACTAAATATCTTCATGTTGAAGTCGGCAGAAAAGTGTCTACCGTTCTTCAGGAACTTGAGAAAGTCCCACAACTTCGAATGGACAGAGAAGTGCTGGCAAGTTTTTACAGAGTTAAAGGACTATCTTAGCTCCCCCAAAGTCCTCAGCTGACCAATAGGCCAAGAAGACCTTCATATCTACCTACTTGCCTCTGATCAAGCAATCATCGCGGTTCTAGTCTAGAAAGACAATGGGGTCCAAAAGCCAATCTTTTATGTGAGCAATGTGTTGAAGGGGGTAGAAACCTGATATCCCATCATTGAAAAAGCAGTGCTGGCCCTACTTTTGGACGTTAGAAAGTTTAAAGTATACTTAGAGAACCATCAGGGGATCATAGTCACTATAACAACCCGGAAATCAGATCGCTACCAATGCTAGAGCTCAGATCGACTTAAGGTCATCGGAGCCCGTAGCAAACCTACTATATATCCTGCTATACTTGATATAATCCCATACATGATCGCACAAGCATATAAAAATATTTTCATTTCATTAACCAAAACTCGACCTGCGCATGCATTATAACTGAAAACATAAACCCATACTAGAGCTTTCATCAAATGCTCTAGTATGGTCAACATTACATGCCTCAAGCTTGGTTAAACATAACTTGTACTTAAAAACTTTTATATAAGAGGATCATAAAGCAAGGATTATAAAGAAAACTCAGGCAAAAAATAATTCTAATCCATAAATTAATATATGTCCATAGCTATGCCATTACAATGGACTATACCAACAACGATGACCTCCCGTGCTAACTCCACTCCTGCAAACCTAGGGTTAGGGGAAAGAAATAAGCTACAAGAGCCTAGTGAGCAAAACTATAAATAAAAGCAGTTTAATAAAACATATGATTGTATGAATGCGTCACAACACAAACAATTCATATCAAGATGGACTTGTCACCAGTAACCCTCTACATATTCTAATAGTGCTCGGCCCACACGGGAGCTCATCAGGACTTCCCTTTAAACATAACATAACATATCCAAAATGCCAGGGGTATAGAATGGGCAACATTGGTCTTTTTTTACATAGTGCTAGGGGCGTAAAATGGGCAGCCCTAGTCTTTCCATTACATAGTGTTAGAGGCATAGAATGGGTAGCCCGATCTTTCCATATCCGTCATAGCATATCATAGCATACTCGAGAGCTAGTGGATCATCCAATATCCATCCACAATAACAAATTATGCAATGTATCCCAAGAAACCCATTCTAATTTCTAATGCAAAACACCCCAGTCATATACATACATGGTATTCGTAATGCATGAGCATGCTTAAAATATTTAGTTTTTTTAAAATAATAACTGAGTTTAATTCTACTCACCTCTAATGCACTCCTAACTCTAAAGCAGTTGTCTCACTGCAAGCCTGTACGGTCACCCAAGTAGATCCTACACATATGGACTTAAATGAGGGACCAAATATAACTTTTATAATACGTAAAATTATCCCAAGAAACCCTTATAAATATATAAGAACGCATATAGAAAACAAGCTGGAAAAGGCTGGACATGAGACTTTCGGCGGCAGGTTCGGTGGCTGAAGGTCCCTTCACAAATCCAAAGGTCAATCATTCGGGAGCAAGTTCGGCGGCCTAAAGGCTGCCTCCACAGGCAGGTTCGTACGGCCGAATCTTGCTTCGGTGGCTGAACCTGAGTTCTCTAGCATGGCAGAACCCGATTCTGCCCTATACTCACAGCCACCAAAACGCTCCGATCCTCACATGCAACAGCTTACAAACATCCCAAAACTACTTTAGGAGCTTCTAAGCAACTAGAAGACCCCAAATACAACATGAAAACACTTATAACACATCGGCAAATAAAATTCAAAGCAAAAAGAGGAAAGAAAACATAACTTAACATGCATTTCTCAAAACATTTAAAATACCCATAATACTTTTTGAAAACCCTCAGAAATCAGAAGAAAGGCAAAGATTTGAACTTACCTCTTGGAGACACAGTGGTGACAATGACTAAGACTTGGAGAATAGAGAAATTGATCTCCGAAGGTCTCCAAAGGTTAAAACTTGAAATTCAAACTCAAATTTTTAAAAATCAAAGGAAAAGCTCATGACTAAGAGATTTGAAGAAATCTCAGCAAAAATATCAAGGAATCATAGACCTACCTCTACACGGAAGAAGAGAGAAAAATTTCTCTCAAAATCGAGCTGAGACCCTTTTTATAGTTAGGTCTGCCAGCTAATGTTCGGCGGCCAAACATGGGAGGTTCGACGGTTGAACCTTGATGATTTGAAAACCATTTTTTTAAACACATTTTAAAAATGCTTCAAATTCATTTTATAGAAACCCTTTTTTTTTTCATTTAAAGATTTCAGTTTCAAGATTTCAGATTCTAACGGAGATTTAGTCGAAAAATTAGAATTTAGACACTGGAGTTTAGTTGGGTATTACAGTCACAGATTTACCAATTAGAAGAATCGTACATAGGCTTGAGATATCAGGTCGGATGCTAGCATGGTCTGTGGAAATGGGACCCTACTGCTTGAAGTACAGACCACAAACAACAATGAAGGCACAAGCGCTAGCTGATTTTATTGTCGAGTGTTCATTCAATGAAGGGAGCTTGAAAACAAAGGAAGGGGGAGGACAGACCAAAGAGGTCAGCGATAATGACCACTCATACCTCTGGACCCTACACGTAGATGGGGCAGCTGGGCCCAACCAAAGTGGAATGGGAGCAACACTAAAGGGGCTAGACGGGCTAGTCATTTCAAATGCTCTGCGTTTTAATTTTTTAGTAACCAACAATATGACTAAATATAAGGCCCTGATCAATGGGATGCACTTGGCCTTAGAGACAGGGGTGAATGACTTGAATGTACTCAATGATTTGCAGTTAGTAGTTAACTAGGTCCGAGGAATATATGAAGCTCGGAATGAAACAATGAGGCAGTATCTGACCAGGGTACAAGAGTTGCAAATTGAGTACAAAACAAAAGACATTCAACTCTAAGTGGATCTCAATCCCGCATGCTCAGAATGAAGAAGTTGACCTACTGAGCTGGCTGACCTTGGAAGAGATGGAGCAATTACCACAGGAAGTGCTTGTGGAGACCATATCGCAACCAAGTTTTGAGAGACCAGTACCAATCATGAATGTCCATTCTGGGCCAAGCTGGATGGATCCTTTCATCAGATATCTTGACCAAGGAGAATTGCCTACTGATAAGGATGAAGCAAAGAAAATCTCAGCCAAAGTAAGGGAATTATCTGTATGAAGATGTTGTGCTGTTCAAAAGAGGGAAGTCTACACCGTGGCTCAGGTGTGTAGGGCAGGAGGAGGTTCTGGTCATAATCGAAGAAATTTACCAAGGCATATGCAACACTCATGAAGGGACATACACTCTAGTCAATAAAATTTTCAGGCAGGGATACTACTGGCTGACCTTGAAAGCGGATATGGAAAAATTTGTGAAGAGATGTAATGTTTGCCAACTGTATGGTAGGGCTATCAATACCCCTGCAATGAACCAGACCAGAATCTCGGCGCCCTGGCCTTTCTTCCAATGGGGAATTAACATCCTCGGTCCTTTGCCCCAGACCACTGGCCAATGTAAATTTGTGATAGTCGCAGTAGAATATTTCTCCAAATGTCCAGAGGCTGAAGCTGTCGAGAGCATCACTACTTGTTAGATGATTGATTTCGTATGGAGCAACATCATATGCTAATTTGGAGTACCTCGTGTCCTCATTTCATATAATGGCATCCAGTTTGATTGTAGAGAATTTGAGAAGTTTACAAGAAACTTGGGGATGGACCATGGGCCTGCAGAACTTCTCTATGAGCAGCAACATGAGAAATACCTTTCTTTTTAGTCTATGGAACCAAAGCAATAGTACCGATAGAATTAAAGGTCCCCACTCACCGAGTACAATATTGCAATGAGGTAACCAACAGAGAAAAGTTATGAAGTAACCTAGATACCTTAGAAGAACGAAGAGACGCGGCAAGCATTAGAACCACTACCTACCAGCAGAGGGCTGCCAAGTATCACAATCGCAAAGTCAAGGAAAGAGTTTTGAAAATAGGAGATTTGGTCCTATAGAAGTTAGATGCAATGGGCAAAAGAGAATGACAGAGAAAGCTTGCCCCCACATGGGAAGGACTCTTTAGAATCATTAAAGTGGTCAAGTTAGGCGTTTTTCACTTAGAAGACTTAGGTGAAAAAAGGAAGCCGTATGCCTGGAATGTACAACACCTTAAAAGGTACTGTGTATAAACTTATAATTTAGGAGAAATAAAAAGTCTTCTGAATACTCCTCAAAGTTGAATGAGTCATATGAATTCTCATGATAATATAGCTAAAAATTACTGAAAAATACCTTTGAAAGAATGTATTGCACAAGTCTTGTTTTTTGCAGGCCCAATTCTACCTGGTAAATCGCCAGTAGTGTAACGACCCGAAAATCGGACCGCTACCGGCGCTAGGATCCGGGTCGACTTAAGGCCGCCGGGACCCGTAGCAAGCCAAACATACATCCTGTGAACCTGCTTAATCCCATACATGATCAACAACATATATAAAAGTTAAAACTTTTCTTTCATTCATTTTCTCATACACCAAACTCAACCTGCGCATGCACTGAACATAGCCATAATCATAAACATTGGCCCCTCTGTGGGACCTCATCAATGCCCCCAATGGGTGGCATAACATGTGTTGAGTTGGTTTACATCTACATCATAAAACATCTAAGATCATGTAACAAAAGGGATTACAATATCCATAGGGTCAAGCACAACTTCTAATCCTCAATATCATTATACATAACATGACTATTCAAACTTTACATCATCTTACAATTTATCATGTCCACTTTCTAACTATTACAATTACAAGACTTTACTCTTCTTGACTTCTCTGTCTAGCCCGTACCTGCAATCCTGGGGGATTAGGGAAAAGGAGTGAGCTACTAGAGCCCAGTGAGCAGAATGATAAAACATTTGAAACATATGATAACATGAAATGCATCACATCACAGCTAATCACATCAAGGATGAATTTGTCACCAATAGTCCTCTACATGTTCCAACTGTGCCAGGGGCGTAGAATGGGCGTCACTGGTCTTTCTCTTACATAATCATAACATAGCATGACATAACATTCCATAATGCCAGGGGCGTAGAATGAGCCTCACTGGTCTTTCTCTTACATAGTGCCAGGGGCGTAGAATGGGCCTCACTGGTCTTTCGTACCGTGTCATCATCATATCATATCATACGAGGACTAAAGGATCATTCAACATTCATCCACATCATCAACATATTATGCAATGCAACATATTCGTGATTTCTAATGCAAACAACCTAAATATCTCATGTCATTCATGATGCGTGAATCATGCTAAAACGGGTTTATTATTTAAAAGCATAAGAGTTATTCTACTCACCTCTAGCTGAAGCTCTACTGACTCAGAAGCAGCTGAACTCACTGCTGGGGTCCTCAGTTCCTCGGGTCCGAACCTACACAGGTGGACTCAAATGAGGGACCAACCAAACATGAACATAACTCTAAACTACTCCCCAAAAACCCCCTGAAACATCATGAAACAATCATGCAAAACATGTAAAAGAAGGCTGGACAGGGCACTTTCGGCGGCAGGTTCGGCGGCCGAAAGTCCCTCCAGAGCCGAAAGTCAGGCAGGTTCGGCGGCACCTTCGGCGGTCGAAACTCATGCATGTTCGGCGGCACCTTCGGCGGCCGAAACTCCCAGACAGAGACGAAAGTCTCCTTGCGGGGGCAAGCTTCGGCAGCCGAAGGCTGCCTCCACAAGAGGGTTCGGCTGCCGAACCTGGTTTCTCCCGAAGGGCAGAAACTTGGTTCAAACATGCACAAATGCCTCAAACTCATGCCATTATGCATTTAGCTCAACCAAAACATGCATACAAGCTCCTAGGGGTCTCAAACTACCTTAAACCCCAACTACAACACATCAAGCAACACAAATCCAACATACATTGCTCAAAACATAATATAAACTCAAAAACCTAACTATAAGCTAAACATGCATTCTACCCCAAAGATCTTCATAAAACTAACTTTAAACATGCAATGAGCTTAAGATCGGCTCTTACCTCTTGAAGATCGAGAGAGAGACGACCTAAAACTCGGAGGTGGGAGAGAGTGGGTTCTTGAACCTCCAAGCTCCAAAACTTTGCTCAAAAGCTCAAATCTTCAAAACAAAGTTAAAACAGATGAAAATCTTGAAAGATCTAGAGGAAAAACATCAAAGATTGGTGAGGGACGGCGGAGAGCTCACCTTGGCCGAAAATAGGGAAAAAGCTCGCCCGTTTTCGGCTAAGGGACCCTTTTATAGTGGCTGGCCAGGCCACGTTCGGGGGCCGAACGTGCCTCCACATGCATTCCATGTTCGGCGGCCGAACTTGAGGTTCGGCGGCCGAACCTGGACTTCCCTCACTTATGCCTTCGGGGGCCTAAAGCACACCCGAAATGCATGCATGTTCGGCGGCCGAACTTTGAGTTTCAGCGGCCGAACGTGAGTTTTCCTCCAAGGGTGCTTTATTCAAAAACTCATTTCCTCTTTACTTAATATCATCAAAAACATTAAAACATTTCATGAAAACATGGTTTTACCCTTCTAGAGGTCTCCGACATCCGAAATTCCACCGAACGGTAGGAATTCTGATACCGGAGTCTAGCCGAGTATTACATTCTCCCCCCCTTAAGAACATTCGTCCCCGAATGTTCCTCAACTAGCACATAGCATGGCAGACACATAACATACATGCAAAGCACATAAAACTCACAAGGAACTTACCTTAGAAAAGATAAGGGTATTGCTGGAGCATGGACTCCCGTGTCTCCCAGGTGCACTCTTCCATATTGTGGTGGTTCCACAAGACTTTGGATTTCCTTGTTTCTTAGCTTTCTGATCTGGGTGTCTATGATCCGTACTGGCTGCTCAACATAGGTGAGATCCTCTTGGATCTCCATATCAGGCTCACTAAGAACCTTGCTCGGATCTGACACAAACTTCCTCAACATGGAAACATGGAAAACCGGATGGATTCTTTCCATTGAAGCAGGTAAATCCAGCTTGTACGACACATTCCCAATCTTTTGCAAGACTTCGAAGGGTCCGATGTATCGTGGGGCTAGTTTACCTTTCTTCCCAAAGCGAACCACTCCTTTCATTGGAGACACCTTGAGCAATACCAGATCCCCCTCCTAAAACTCTACCTGTCTTTTGCGGATGTCTGCATAACTCTTCTGTCTGCTTGCAGCAGTCTTGATCCTTTCTCTGATTATGGGTACCACCCTGCTGGTAATCTCTACTAGCTCAGGCCCTGCCAAGGCCTTTTCTCCAACTTCTTCCCAGCAAACAGGTGACCTGCACTTCCTTCCATACAAGGCTTCATATGGAGCCATCCCAATGCTAGCATGATGGCTGTTATTGTAGGCAAACTCCACCAAAGGTAGATGCTGCCTCCAAGAACCGCCAAAGTCCAGCACACACATTCTGAGCATATCCTCGATAGTCTGGATGGTCGTTTCTGATTGTCCATCAGTCTGGGGGTGGAAGGCAGTACTGAAATCCAACCTAGTACCCATGGCATTTTGCAGACTTCGCCAAAACCTGGAGGTGAACTGAGGCCCTCTATCAGACACTATTGAAACAGGAACCCCATGTAGCCTGACGATCTCATCAACATACACCTGCGCCAACTTGTCCACAGAATAGCCACTCCTGACAAGGATGAAGTGAGCAGATTTGGTGAGTCTGTCCACAATCACCCATATGGAGTCCAATCTGTTGGACGTCGCCGGTAACCCCACTACGAAGTCCATAGCTATATTCTCCCATTTCCACTCTAGAATAGGTAGCGGGTTAAGCATTCCAGCCGGCTTCTGATGTTCCAGCTTCACCCTCTGACACACTTCACAGGCTGACACAAATTGTGCCACTTCTTTCTTCATCGCTGGCCACCAATAAACTTTCTTCAAATCTTGATACATCTTGGTGGCTCCGGGGTGAACGCTGTATCTTGCATTATGAGCCTCTCTCATAATGTCTCCTTTTAGCCTTATGTCATCTAGTACACATAGTATGCTCCCATAGCGGAGGATCCCTTTACTGTCGAATCTGAACTCACTATCTTTGCCTGACTGAACAGTCCTGGCAATGTTCACTAACTCTGGGTCCTCATGCTGTTTCTGAGCCACCTGCCCCAGAAACACGGGTGCCACTCTCATCTGGGCTACCAAAGCACCTGTACCAGACAACTCCAATTGTAGACCTTCCTCAACGAGCTTGTAAAACTCCTTCACCACTGGCCTCCTCTCTGCCGATATGTGGGATAAACTGCCTAGTGACTTCCGGCTTAGGGCGTCTGCCACAACATTCGCCTTACCCGGATGATACTGAATCTTGCAATCGTAGTCACTCAGCAGCTCTACCCATCTCCTCTGTCTCAAATTCAAATCTCTTTGACTCAGGATGTGCTGTAGGCTCTTATGATCTGTAAAGATCTCACATTTTACCCCATAGAGGTAGTGCCTCCACATCTTGAGTGCAAAGATTACTGCTGCCATCTCAAGGTCATGTGCGGGGTAATTCAACTCATGCTTCTTCAGCTGCCTGGAAGCATAAGCAATCACCCTCTCGTTCTGCATTAGTACACAACCCAGTCCCACACGGGACGCATCATAAAAGACTGTAAAGTCCTCATCACTGGATGGCAGAGCTAACACTGGTGCTGAAGTCAACCTCTTCTTAAGCTCTTCAAAACTCTCTTCGCACTGGTCGGTCCACACAAACTTCTGATTCTTCCTGGTCAACCTGGTTAGAGGAGCTGCAATCTTTGAGAAGTCCTGAACGAACCTCCTGTAGTAACCTGCCAAACCCAAGAAACTTCTGATCTCTGTCACTGAAATGGGTCTAGGCCAGTTAGCCACAGTTTCTGTCTTCTTGGGGTCCACCTCTATTCCATTTTCTGACACTACATGCCCCAAGAACGAAATGCTCCTCAGCCAGAACTCACACTTAGAGAACTTGGCATACAAGCCATGTTCCCTCAAGATCTGCAAAACCAACCGCAGATGATGGGCATGCTCCTCTGCATTCCTGGAATACACTAAGATATCATCTATGAAGACAATAACGAAGTGATCCAGGTACTGGCTAAACACTCTGTTCATAAGATCCATGAATGCTGCAGGGGCATTGGTTAACCCGAACGGCATTACAAGGAACTCAAAATGCCCATATCTGGTCCTGAAAGCTGTCTTTGGCACATCATCTTCTCTGATCCTCAACTGATGGTACCCCGATCTCAGATCTATTTTGGAGAAACAACCTGCTCCAGCTAGCTGGTCAAATAGATCGTCGATCCTTGGCAATGGGTACTTATTCTTTGTAGTGACTTTGTTCAACTGCCTGTAGTCGATACAAAGTCTAAGAGATCCATCCTTCTTTCTCACAAACAAAACTGGTGCACCCCAAGGTGAAGTGCTCGGTCGGATGAAGCCCTTTTCTACCAGCTCTTGCAACTGTTCTTTCAATTCCTTCAACTCAGCTGGAGCCATCCTGTAGGGAGGAATAGAGATCGGTCGGGTTCCAGGCATCAATTCTATCTCGAACTCTATCTCCCTAGCAGGTGGTAAACCTGGCAGCTCGTCTGGGAAGACGTCTAGAAACTCTCTAACCATTGGCACCGAGGCGGGCTCTCTAACCTGACTGCTAAGCTCTCTCACATGAGCCAAATACCCTTGACATCCCTTCCTCAGCAACCTACGAGCCTGAAGAGCTGATATCAGACCTCTAGGTGTACCCCTCCTGTCTCCCCTGAAGACAACCTCTGACCCATCCTGACCTCTGAACCTGACTACCTTGTCCCTGCAGTCCAAGGTAGCACTATGGGTAGATAACCAGTCCATCCCTAGAATGACGTCAAAATCTGTCAAATCTAGAACCACAAGGTCGGCGGAAAGGCATCTTCCCTCAACAAAGACTGGACTGTACTGGCAGACTGACTCTGCCACTGATGGGTCACACTTGGGTCCACTGACCCAGAGAGGACACTCTAACTCAGAGATCATCAACCCCAACCTCTGAACGGCTCTCGGAGCAATAAAAGAATGAGATGCACCAGGGTCCATCAAGGCATACACATCAGAACAACCAATGACTAAGTTACCTGCCACCACGGTGTTAGATGCATCTGCCTCCTGTTGAGTCATCGTGAAGATCCGTGCTGGAGCTGATGGACCTTCACCTCTGAAACCCGCTGAAGAAGAGGCTGACCCTCTCCCTCTGCCTCTGCCACTAGCCTGAGTCGTGGCTGGAGCTGCTGGCTGCGCTACACTACCTGAAGCCATTTGCTGAGACTGTGCTCCAAAAGCTGCCCTAGGACACTCCCGAGCCATGTGTCCCTCCTGCCCACATCTGAAGCAGGTTGTCGTCCCAACCTGACATACTCCCTTGTGCGGTCTCCCACACTTCTTGCATACTGCATTATCCGCACCAGAACTCACGCCACTCCCCAGTCCCAGACTGGACTTGACCTTGTTCCAAAACTTATTCTTCTTCGACTTCTTGGTGGTACTGCTCCACCTCTTGCTGCCTGAAGCTGCTGCACTAAAAGAAGAAGAGCCTGGGGTCTTAGAACCAGAAGGCTGTACCACTGACTGCTTAACTGTCCCCTGAACGATGGCACTGGCCTCCATTTTTCGGGCCATATCCACTATGGTATGGAAGCTCTCCCTATCTGCTGATTGGATCAAGGAGGAATATCTGGAGTGGAGTTTCATGATATACCTCCTTGACCTTTTCTGATCCGAGTCAAGATTTTGCCCTGCAAAAGGCAACAGCTCCAAGAATCTGTCTGTGAAATCCTCTACGCTCATCTCATCAGTCTGCCTCAACTGCTCAAACTCTATCATCTTTAGCTCCCTTGAACTATCTGGGAAAGCCCATCCTGCAAACTCGTTTGCGAACTCTTCCCAAGACATGCTATCCACTCTCGGGTTCACATAATTCTTGAACCACTCTCGTGCCTTCTTGCACTTAAGTGTGAACCCAGCCATCTGTATGGCTCTACTATCATCAGCCCCAATCTCATCTGTAATCACCTTAACCCTTTCAAGATACACAAATGGGTCATCCCCTTTTTCATACTGGGGAGCACCCAACTTCATGTAGTCTGTCATCTTGACCTTGCTCCCACTGGCTGAGCTAGGTCTAGGAGGTTGAGTAGCTGGGGCTGCTGGTTCTGCTGGAGGAGGAGGTGGTGCAACATTTTCTGAGGTAGGGTTTACTGGATTTGGATAGTAAGGTGGGGGTGGATACATTGGGTATTGTGAATATGGTGGGTAGTAGGGTGGGTATGGCATCTGTGTGGGATAAGGGGTGAAGCTAGGGTAATCCGATGTACCTCCCATCGAATACCCGGGATCTTGTGAGAAGGGTGGGTAGTAAGGTGGCTGAACAAATCCCGAGGCCTGAGTGCCTCCTTGGGATTCCCCCATTCCCTCTTCTGACATGCTAACTCCCAAACTGCCATCCCTCCTCTGCTCTACATCCATACCATCCCTCCTCTGCTCTACATCCATACCATCCCTCCTCTGCTCTACATCCATACCATCCCCCATGTCCTCGGACGCTCCTCCCTGAACTGTTCCTCTGACTGATCTGCTTCTACCCAGATCCAAAGACCTTCTAGGGTCTCTTACTGCTCTTTCTCTGTTAGACCTACTAGACATTGCCCTAGGCAATGCTGGAGGACGGGCGCTCGTGCCCTCATCCTCGGGTGGTACTCCAGTCAATCTTGCTGATCGACGAGTTCCTCTCATCTTGTTTTCTGAAAAACAGTACACATCACATAAACATTAGCATCATATGGTTCATGTGGGCATACATGAACCCGCATCACACATCATAGCATATCATTAATGCACATGCATATCATCATGGCATTTCACATCATCATGTAAGACAGGACTCCACATCCTATCCTAGTGGACATGACCTTCCTATTGTGCTTGACCTTCTATAACATCTATGAGCCCGACACTCTAGGTCCGACCATATGAACCTTGGGCTCTGATACCATTCTGTAACGATCCGAAAATCGGACCGCTACCGGCGTTAGGATCCGGGTCGACTTAAGGCCGCCGGGACCCGTAGCAAGCCAAACATACATCCTGTGAACCTGCTTAATCCCATACATGATCAACAACATATATAAAAGTTAAAACTTTTCTTTCATTCATTTTCTCATACACCAAACTCAACCTGCGCATGCACTGAACATAGCCATAATCATAAACATTGGCCCCTCTGTGGGACCTCATCAATGCCCCCAATGGGTGGCATAACATGTGTTGAGTTGGTTTACATCTACATCATAAAACATCTAAGATCATGTAACAAAAGGGATTACAATATCCATAGGGTCAAGGATGAATTTGTCACCAATAGTCCTCTACATGTTCCAACTGTGTCAGGGGCATAGAATGGGCCTCACTGGTCTTTCTCTTACATAATCATAACATAGCATGACATAACATTCCATAATGCCAGGGGCATAGAATGGGCCTCACTGGTCTTTCGTACCGTATCATCATCATATCATATCATACGAGGACTAAAGGATCATTCAACATTCATCCACATCATCAACATATTATGCAATGCAACATATTCGTGATTTCTAATGCAAACAACCTAAATATCTCATGTCATTCATGATGCGTGAATCATGCTAAAATGGGTTTATTATTTAAAAGCATAAGAGTTATTCTACTCACCTCTAGCTGAAGCTCTACTGACTCAGAAGCAGCTGAACTCACTGCTGGGGTCCTCGGTTCCTCGGGTCCGAACCTACACAGGTGGACTCAAATGAGGGACCAACCAAACATGAACATAACTCTAAACTACTCCCCAAAAACCCCCTGAAACATCATGAAACAATCATGCAAAACATGTAAAAGAAGGCTGGACAGGGCACTTTCGGCGGCAGGTTCGGCGGCCGAAAGTCCCTCCAGAGCCGAAAGTCAGGCAGGTTCGGCGGCACCTTCGGCGGCCGAAACTCCCAGACAGAGACGAAAGTCTCCTTTCGGGGGCAAGCTTCGGCAGCCGAAGGCTGCCTCCACAAGAGGGTTCGGCGGCCGAAAGTCCTTTCGGCTGCCGAACCTGGTTTCTCCCGAAGGGCAGAAACTTGGTTCAAACATGTACAAATGCCTCAAACTCATGCCATTATGCATTTAGCTCAACCAAAACATGCATACAAGCTCCTAGGGGTCTCAAACTACCTTAAACCCCAACTACAACACATCAAGCAACACAAATCCAACATACATTGCTCAAAACATAACATAAACTCAAAAACCTAACTATAAGCTAAACATGCATTCTACCCTAAAGATCTTCATAAAACTAACTTTAAACATGCAATGAGCTTAAGATCGGCTCTTACCTCTTGAAGATCGAGAGAGAGACGACCTAAAACTCGAAGGTGGGAGAGAGTGGGTTCTTGAACCTCCAAGCTCCAAAACTTTGCTCAAAAGCTCAAATCTTCAAAACAAAGTTAAAACAGATGAAAATCTTGAAAGATCTAGAGGAAAAACATCAAAGATTGGTGAGGGACGGCGGAGAGCTCACCTTGGCCGAAAATGGGGAAAAAGCTCGCCCGTTTTCGGCTAAGGGACCCTTTTATAGTGGCTGGCCAGGCCACGTTCGGGGGACGAACGTGCCTCCGCATGCATGCCATGTTCGGCGGCCGAATTTGAGGTTCGGCGGTCGAACCTGGACTTCCCTCACTTATGCCTTCGGGGGCCTAAAGCACACCCAAAATGCATGCATGTTCGGCGGCCGAACTTTGAGTTTCGGCGGCCGAACCTGAGTTTTCCTCCAAGGGTGCTTTATTCAAAAACTCATTTCCTCTTTACTTAATATCATCAAAAACATTAAAACATTTCATAAAAACATGGTTTTACCCTTCTAGAGGTCTCCGACATCTGAAATTCCACCGGACGGTAGGAATTCCGATACCGGAGTCTAGCCGGGTATTACAAGTAAGGCCACGAGTTTGAATCCCAAAAAATCGCCAGTAAGGTCATGAGCTTGAATATCAGAAAATTGCCAGTAAAGTTGCCTGAATCTCAAAAGAGCCCAAAAGCGAAATCTGGGCTAAGAGTCCGGAAGCAAAATTGGGGCTAAGTTACTAGAAAAAATGAAAGAGCAAAAGTGCTCTGGAGCACGCTAAGGGCAGAAGAGCCCAGAAGCGAAGTTAGGACTAAGAGCCTGGAAGCAAAATTAGAGCTAAGTGCGCAGAAAAAATGAAAGGGAAAAAATGCTCGGAAGCACGCTAAGGGCATAAGAGCCCGGAAGCATAATCAAGACTAAGAGCTTAGAAGCGAAATTAGGGCTAAGTGCCCAGAAAAAATGAAAGAGCAAAAATGCTTAGGAGCACACTAAAAGCAGAAGAGCTCGGAAGTGAAGTCAGGGCTAAGAGCCCAAAAGCGAAATTAGGGCTAAGTGCTCAGGAAAAATGAAAGGGCAAAAATGCTCGGAAGCACGCTAAGGGCAGAAGAGCCCGGAAGCGGAATCAGGGCTAAGTGCCTAGAAAAAATGAAAGAGCAAAAATGCTCAGAAGCACCCTAAGGGCAAAAGACCCTAGAAGTGAAGTCAAGGCTAAGAGCCCGAAAGCGAAATAAGGGCAGAAGAGCTCGAAAGCGAAATTAGGGCTAAGTGCCCAGAAAAAATGAAAAAGCAAAAATGCTCGAGAGTACGCTAACGGTAGAAGAGCCCGGAAGCAAAGTCAGGGCTAAGTGCCCAGAAAAAATGAAAGGGAAAAAATGCTTGGAAGCACGCTAAGGGCAGAAGAGCTTGGAAGCAAAATTAGGGCTAAGTGCTCAAAAAAATGAAAGAGCAAAAATGCTCAGAAGCATGCTAAGGGAAAAAGACCCCGGAAGAGAAGTCAGGGCTAAAAGTCTAAAAGCGAGATAAGGGCAAAAAAATTCAGAAGCAAAATCAGGGTTAAGTACCTAGAAAAAATGAAAGAGTAAAAATACTCGAAAGCATACTAAGGGCATAAAGTCCAAAAGCAAACTCAGGGCTAAGTGCCTAGAGGGCATGAAAGGACAAAATGCTCAGAAGAATACTAAGGATAAAAACCCAAAAACAGACTCAAGGTTAAAGAAGGCACGATAGAGCAAAAAGCCTAGGGACGAAAACAAAGCTAAGCATAAGGGAAAAACCTTGAAGGCAAAAATAAGGCCACATCCAGAAAGTTCACAACATCCTTTCAAAAGAAGAGGTATGGGGTGATAATATGAAACAAAAAAGCGAAGTGTGTCATAACCTTTAAAGATTTTTATTTATAAGTAGTTTTCATAAGATCCTTTTTAAGTGACATATTTATTATTTATTTTATTCACATGAATCTTAAATTATAATTACCTTGGCAGGCCATCAGGGCTAAAACAAGTCGTAAATGCCCTACCCATTTAACAAAATATTAAGATTTCATGTCAACAAAAGACAGGATTGAGTATGTCCCATAAGAATCTAAGCCAATAAGCGAAATAAAATTATAACCAAAAGCAGAAATTCTCCATTTAAATGAAAATATATATATTACAAAGAAACTAAAATACAAAAAGCAAGCTAACTATGTGTTTACAAGCATAAACTTTAAGAAAAGGAGAAAGATCTTCAAGTCTCCTCGAAAGAGGCAAGGTCTCCAGCCAAGTCAGGCTCAACTTCGGAAGCATTCTCGAGAACAATAGCAACCGCGAAAGTTGGAACTGCTATAACATCACTTTCCGAAGGAGGATCTGTAGGGGCATTTACAACCTTGAGCGCAGGTAGACCATCATCGACTTGATTGGCACCTTGATCAAACTCAGCCGCCAAGCGAGCCAAAGTCCTGTGAGGAGAGGGGGGTGCACTTTGGGAAGAGCGCGGTCGTCAGGACCGTATTGTACTTCTTCACCATCAAAGTCATACTCTAAAGTCCGAAGAGTACTAAAAGGAGCAGCCGAAGACTCACGAGCCTTTAAGAGGCCATCATTGAAGCCCGTCGCATAAAAGCGAGTGGACTGTTTAAAGGCCTTGCCCTTAAACTCGTCCGACTTAAGATATTTGTTGACTGGCTCTAGATGATTAACTCAACACTCTGCCTAGCATCCACAATCTTCTTTTCATAGTCCTTGCATCGCTTAGAAAGATCATGGACCTCGCTTTCAAGCTGTCTCTTCACAGCTTCAGAAGCATTCAAGTCCCCTTGAACCCTACTTAACTCCAACTTGACCTCCCCCAGTTCCCGGACAATTTCTTCATCTCCCTCTCAAGCTGGGTAGACCGGGTTGAAAGACTTCTCTCTCTAATCTGCAGAAGCCTTCTCTTGATCGAGTTTAGCTTCTGCAACAAATCTCTCCTCAGCAATTTGTAACTTTAGGAGAGCAATCTTCTCACCCTGGGCATGTTTGTCTTGGAGAAGTCCTTCCAACCAGTTCATCTCTCCCTCGTACTGACTCTTTAGTACAGTAGTTACTCGGGCGTCCTCCTCTTCTTTGGCTTTTTCAATATCTCAGAGGGCAGCCTCCCGAACAACGACTCTTTTATTCTCAAGCTCTAACAAAGCACCCAAAAGCTGCAAAAACAAGCAAATGAGTCAAAAAAGATCAGAAAACCCAAAAGTAAAAGAAAAGGTAAGGAAAATTACTAGAAGAACTTGTCTTTTAGAAGCTCCCAAAAGGTCCTCCTCTGTTCGAGTAGTAAAAGAGTTTGACTGCTCGGTGGATTCAATCATCCTACAAATTATGCTCGCCATCCGAGGTTCAATCAAATTGGGGGATGGCCCGAAGACGTGGTTGCTCAGCAACTCAGCAATTAAGATAGGAGTAGAATCAAGGCTCAGTTGAAAAGGCATCTTTGCCTCATTGGAAATTAAGGTAGTGGGAAGACCCTCACTAACCTCTAGAGTTTGGCCCTCCTTACCTTTGCCCTTGCCCGATTTATCCGAGGAGGGTTTTCTTAGAAGAGAGGAACATAAAGTCCCCTTTCGAGAAGCGATCAGCTCGGATTCCTTCACCAACCTCCTTTTCTTCCCTGTCATCCCTAAAGAAGTGGTGGTCATCTCCTGTGGCAGACGAGAATTCTTTCGTTTCAAGCCTCCCTCGACCTCCTCAATAGGAGAGGACCTGTTCGGATTAACCACTGCCCTTACTATAACAACATCCAAATTACTCCCAAGAGCAGGAGCACCCTCAACTGCCATAGGCACGACCTCAGTCTAGTCGCACCTGACTAAAGCCAACTCCATACTGGCCCTAGTGGAAGACAAGGAAGGCATAACTTGAGCTGGCACAGGCTCCACCCCTAACATCTCAACGACCACGTCCATGGTTTTTCGGGTCTTGAAAGCCTCTAGAGCTTGCTGGACAACATCACGATTGAGAGAAAACTCTAGTGATTCAAAATGTCCTCCATAAGGATGATAGAAGATGCAAAAACATCCAAAATAAGTAAAAACACAAAGTAGTAAAATTAACAGAAGAGCAACAACAAAAGAATAGTCGAATACCAGTAACAACAAAAGAATAGTCGAATACCAGCAACATAACACCCCTCCCTCGAGTGGATATCCAGACACTTGAAAACATCATATTTAAAAGGAAAGGAGGAGATTCGAGCAAAATACAACTGCTTCCACTTGGAGAGAAAAGAGAAAACATTACAAAAGGTATCCACCGTTCCCCATCCTAACTATAAACCCTAGTCGAAGCTCCCCTTAGCTCCGACTATGGCAAAACTGTCTGCCCATTGCTTAATAGAGTCTTTGTGGACAGTAAAAATGGCCAAGCCATTCCGGCCACAAACTCAAGAATCCATTATTAGCCTTTAAAATTTTGAAAAATGCCTTAAACAAGCTCAAAGAGGGAGCAAAGGCCCAACATTGACACATCGCCTCAAAGACACTCATGAACATAATTGAATTTGGGGTCAACATCCGAGGGATGACTTAGTAAAATCTAAAAACAAAGTAGACAAAACCAAAAAAAGAGAAAGAAAGGTTGTAATCTATCTGTTTTAAATAGAAAATGAACCTCCTCTCGGAACTAGCATCCACTATATCGGGGGAGGAGGCAAGGAGAATAGAGCAATCCGTTCATTTAGATTTAGAGCCCGAATATAATGAGTCTCCATGAAAAGAAAGAATCGCTAGAAAGTTTCCTGGGGACAGGCGAGGGTTACCCTAGAAATGATCTTTTCAACTTGAGGGAACGGCAGAGGGACCATCGAAAAAGAAGCGCATAACCGAGATTTGAAAAACCTGGAAGAAGAAGGAAAAAGTGAGAAAGACTCTAAGAAATAGAAAACAGAGGCAACAAGAACAACGAAAACATCGAAAGTGAAAAAATGGAGGTGAAGACTCGTTTTTATACTCGAAATAAAGCATTTATGAGCATTAAAAAAATTGTGTTTCGGTAATCCAAACAGTGGCAGCCATCAAGATGCCTATGGAAGGGCGTGCGTGCGTGTCATGCATACTTATGACAACTCTTCATAATTCAAAGGGAATTAATGAGTACACACTTGGTAATAAAAGCGTTGAACTCAATTCGCACCTCCAATCGCCATAAATAACCCTTGAAGAAGCGAAAGGGTATTTGATAACATAATAATGATGAATTCCACAGAGATCACGATACATATACAAGAGAAGCAAAAGAGTCCCCCATATTAGGCCCCCGCTATGACCGGGCTATAGAAAGTCCATTCTACATAGTGTGCAGACTAGACCTCCTGCCCCTTTAACCATATCCATGCCCAGAATAGGTGAACCTACCTCACCTATGCTCAGAGCCAGCTGATCGGTCTCTTCAAAGCATATGAGCCTCTATAGGGTCATAATTACGTGTGCCATAGGGCTGGCAGAAAAGACACGCTTGATGGACAGGTATGGGTGAAGCAACTCAGTATTTATTAGCCGGTTGCCCGCCATTAATGAGCCGTTTGACACACCTGTCACAGCACGTCACCATCCAATTCGAAATGACATCTATCAGAATGTTCTAACATGGTCAGGGTATAAATATTCTTGGACCAGCCACTTTTGGGCATACATTTTAGCTATCATTGAATTACAAAATATACAACCTCTCTTCTAAACCTTAATCTCTATGAACCAGAAGCTTATCAGCTCTATTAACTCTCAACAATCCAACCAGAGTCATCAATTTCCCTGTGAATTAAACATTTGCCTATGTGTTCTCATTCCATTACTTTATCGGATCTCAGGTTCATCATATTTAATTCTTTGACATTTTCCTTACTTAAATGGATATGTAATTTAACTAGAATTTCATTTTTCTTCTCAATTGAACCAATAATAATTTGGTAAAATTATATATATATTTTTCAAAAGATAATTTCATTAGAGAGTTAAAAACCATACAAAGACCATTGAGCAAAATACAAGCATCTCAGAAAACTCACTACCTAAGCCCATACAAGCAACGCCCAAGCCCATACATAAAAAATCCTAACTAGATAGTGGGTCTTCTGTCCTAGAAGAAGCATGACTCAGCAAGGAAATAGATAGAGTAGAGAAACATCGACTTGCCATAACAAACTAGATCTACCGGAGATGGGCCAATAACTCACCAGATCCACCGGAGAAATAATCATTTAACACTCTAAAAGCACAGCTGGAGGGAGTCTTGCATTACTAAAGCATTGTATGTTGCAAGCAGACCTTGAAACTACAATCAAGAGTAAATGCCCTTCATCAAAGTTCCCGCAATCTAAGTAGGGGACATAAGATAGATTGTCAAGTAGTTGACATATAAAGAACATGGGAGAGCTTAGCACTCCACTCGCATCTTATAAGTGTATTTTTTCTTTCAACTTCAATCTAAAAAATCTTCGCTGACCGTATCACTACCTTTTATACAAATAATATTATATAATTCAAAATTTTTTAAGAAGACAATCATCATAATAACTCTCTCCTAATTTTTTGTATAATCTGTATGAAACAAAACTAAAACAGGACCAATCTAAAAAAAATTAAAATAAAATCTATCTACATCATTTAATATAAAAAGAAAGCAACCACACTAGAGCGAGGAAGAAAGAACCATTCCCTACTCTAACAGTAGACAACTTCAAAAAAGTTAAAAAAGTGAAGGAGGGTTTTATCTCTCTAAAAAAGAGAGAGAATAGGAATAATGGCAAACTTATAATATAATTATAAAATTTGAATATGATTATATTGGTAAAACAATAGTTAAGGAAACCTAATTTACGGGAGGATAATTTTTAATAATTTATAAATAATAAACAATATTAATGGCATTTTAAATCTTTTTGTTCATATATATATACATTGTTCTAAGTAAAAAATCTACGTTTTAATTTTGATCAAACTTTAATGAAGAAATGACGAATGAGCCGATGATATCATAAATGGGCCTAACATTCACTAGATTGGGAATCTCATGGCCCAAATTTCTATGGACAAAAAATCTCATAAATGAAAAAACTCGGAGTTGTTAAGTTGTTTAGTGACATTAAAAAATTCAAGAACATGAAGCCATTGATCCCATCTCTTAAGCCTATGAACTGCCACAGTTTCTGGTATAAGCTCATGGGAGCACCTTCCATTTGTTCCTGGATAATCATACATTGCAGGCTTATCAGAAAATCGATTCTTTGCTTTGTTTCCAATCTTCAACCATTTCCCAACCAACTTATCCTCTGGCCCTTGCGTCTCCTTTGCAGGGATCCCAGATCTCCCAATCCACTCAACAAGATCCCAGGACAACAAAAATCCCATTCCTGACATGTAATCCACAAATGGGTTCTTGCTGCTGCACGGAATCACAAAACCATAGTACAAATCCAGCCTTGGAAGTGGGTTTAGAGAGAGAGATAATGGGGTGAGCCTAATGAAGACATCATCATCAGCTTTCATTACATATGTGTAAGGTTTTGGAAGGATTTGTGGGAGTGAAGAGAAGTAGGTGTAGGTCTTGCCATTGTTCATATTCTCTGTGCAATTTAAGATGATAATGTCGTTGAAGCGAAGGATTTCTAATGCTATAAACACCCTCTGCTCATGCTTTGTGAGGTTGCAGAATACAAATTTTACATCTATATCAGCTATGGGTGATGATTGGATTCCATAGACAAGGCGAAGGAAGTGGCGACGATCGGATTTTTCTGGGCGGGTTAAGATTCCAATTAAGATGCTAAATTTGGTTTGCACGGAATGTGTTTGATTTAATGTCGAAGAGGAGTAAACGGATGGGGATAGTAGAAGAGATTTTAGTTGGAGATAGAAGGAGAGGAGAGACAGAAGAAGAAGAAGAGAGGGCAATATTGTAATTTGAATGACTCTAATCTTCTGCTTCATTATGTGCAAAATAGAAGATCTGAAAATAAGAGAGTATTTAAATTTGATGTGATGAGGATCGTTAAATGTTATGATTAGGTTGATGAATGATGATGTATGGAGAGAGCATAGTCCTCGTGGATATGGTTTTTACATGTGAATAAAGTGGTATTGATGTGATATTTCTCGTGCTTATAACTTAAGGTAGGGCTGGAATCGGATGCTAATTCATGAAATTTAGGGATTGCAACGGTTTAACAATTTTCAGAGTCAGAATTTTTATGCAGAATATACATTAATTGAATTCATCTATATAACTAATTAATTAAAATATAAAATTTAGAGTTGTTCATAGATTAAATTTTTGTGGGTATCTAATTTCATCGAATTTTATAAGTAATACTCAGTTTGAGATTCCGCATATCAAATTTTAATATTGATTAATCTGTTAACTAATATTTTATGTAACTTATTAAATTAAAAATTGTAAAATTAAATGGGTTTCGTATTTTTTGGATAATAATCGAGTTTGAGTAACTCAAACTAAAATGTAATTGAGTTTATAATGGGTATAAGTATTGAATTTGTTAAATGGATTCGAGTTCCAATATGCTCATTTTTGCGGAACCCACTATTGTTTGTTCCTAATAAAATTATAATTTTGTGAAATATGTACAAACTTTTGTATATATTCTGACATAAAAAATAAAATAAAGTGATCATTGAAATGATAATATAAAATTATTAAGAAAAATAGATTTTTGCATAAATGGTTAGTTAACAATAAAAAAGTTATACAAACTCTTCAACACGGGCGTGAGTAATTTAGAATAAATTAGAATGAAATTAAGATGGTTTTACAATGAATTCGAGTATTATAAATAATAATCAGAGTCAAGTTTGAATTCTAATCTGATTATTTTCGTGAATGTCCAACCCGTAAACCCATTTGGCTGCTCTTAAACACATCGTTTAATTTGAAAAAAAAAAAAAAGGTATAAATAAACTTCATTTGGAAAATTTGGGCGTCGATAGTAATCGAGAATTAAACGCATGGGGAAATTGCACACCTAAATGAAACGTTAGAAAAGGATTACTTGAGAAGTAAAAACAAGGTCCAAAACAAACTATTTGTACACTGCATTTTTAATTCCTACCCACATCATCAGCAAACGCCAAACGAAAACGCAACGTTTTGGGCAATCTTTGATTCGAATCGCAAACTTTCTCCATTGGAACAGATAAAAGGCTAACACCCAATTGTATCTCTCTCATCTTCGGATAACAAATAACGTCCCACTACCTGCTACACATACCAGACATCCATTAAAAAAAAAAAAACTGTTTATTATACGAATCAAACTACGACAATTACAGCCATGCAAATCCTGTTTATCACAGGATAAAATTTGGCCACGTTATTTTAGGAAAATAAATAATTATCAAATCACCAAAACCATGAAAAAACAAACAGCAGTAAAAGATTTATGGCATTCGTGAGAAAATTATTCATTTCCGAGAGTGAGTTCCACTTCATTTCCTTACCTCACCTTAAATATTTAACCTTTTATCAATAAGGAATTCAGGATTCTTGCTTCTAAGAACGCAGAACTACAATTCAAATTGCGCAAAATAAAATACAAACATCATTATACCATATCTATCGTTGGTTTACGTATCTTTCTTTAAAAAAAAATAAAAAAAGAAAAATACTTGAGATAGAAATTTAATACGATCACTTTCATAGTAAATATTATTAAAATTTGCTTCAAAAGTAGTTTTGAAAATGGCAACCATTACTTTTCTAAAATTTGTATTTTTGGTTAAGCAAAAAGATGACTTCAAATCCACCCGTTCGCGACAATTTACTCTCCACACCGACTCTTAACAAACTCACCGCTTCTTTACTCGCAAAAACACAGCGAACTCCCAAATTATATTAATTTTCTCATCCAACTGCCACACACCTCAGCTGTAACGAGAGCATTTGATTGCCTTATTTCAAGAAAAAACCATAGATTGTTTAGTAAAATGGCTTCCACAGGATTTTCCAGGAAACAAACTTTTCCCATTAAAAAACTTAGCTTTGACCCTAACATTCAGAAAGATATTCATAGGTAATCATCCGCTCATTATACTTATTTATATTTACTTATCACACTTCTTCGCCAAATTCCATAGATATAATATCACTTCACATCCCTATCCATGTCAAAGCCGAGCAAAAGTGGATTACCACAATTTCTGCCAACCAGATTCTTAGAAAGCCTAGACTGAACTAGCGTTCTCTTTAAATGAGGGAAACTATCTGATAAACGTACACTGCTCCAACTAATCTGCTGAAAAATCATTACGATAGGAATTTGAAATCGGTGCAACTACACTTTAACAGAAGGTTCCCTCAACAATAGCACAAGGCCATATCGTTATTCCTTATGGAAGAGGTGCATACAAATCATGAGCATTTTCTGATTATTTATAATTCGATCTATAGGACTGGAGAAGTGCTGGAGTAGTGATTTCAGGTTATGTTTTTTGGCACTCCTATTAACCTCACCAAAGCTTACATTACCTTGTACACTATAAAAAAGGCGAGACGGTAAGCATTCCATTTAAGTTCATTCACACCTGCAATACACTCGTTATAATTAACTACCTACAAACATGTAAACCTGGATCTAGAGCATGAACGAGCAAGTCGGAGTGGTATATCTGATGCCACACCAGGATTATATGACTAGACCCCATCAGTTCGTGTGCCAGATACCAATCGTAAAGAAACATAAACGCGTATTTCGCGGAATAATTAGGTCCAAATATTTAGCTTATATTGCCTTTTATGCCTGTTTCGCTTAAAAATTAGGTCCAAATATTGGGCTTCATTTATTGAGGTTTTTCCCCCCCTCCCTCGTAAAAGAGATCAAGTTTGAGCAAATTCTAGTTAAAAATTTTTTGGCCACACTCAAGATGCTTTAATAATATCAATATAGTATTTCAAATTTATCTAAAGCACGCTCTTACAAGGTAGAATTACATCTCATAATTACAAAAAATATGTAGATCAATCTAAACATAAATAATGACAAGCAGAAAGTCTTAAGATAATGAGAAAAGATCCAAAGAACACAGGAGCAAGCTAATATGACGCAATTGCAAAACAACAGAATATAAAGCATATCTAACAAACTAAAGTTACTGCATGAAATGCGTCAACAGAAACATGCATATATAACCAGCACTGCCTTCTAGACAAATGATTCATGAATGATATTCACAAACATACGCAATCTACAACCGGAACTAGAATTTGTTAGAAGCAAAGATGGAAAATAAATGCAGACAAACGATCGCTGTACGCTCAAGGAGAACAGATGAGAGATTGCCATATTAAGCAACAACAAGAGAGAAGCTAATCTCTAATTACCAGCATATGTAGAGCCCCAAATCATGCAAACACATCACAAAATAACAGAAGCAATGAAGCACAAGGAGAGCACAACATAAGTTCTATCCAAGAGGGACATCCAATCCAGTGCATGATATCCCTTCAAAGCCAGTTCGATTGAACTAGAAAACCAAAAAAATTGAACTGCACTTTATAAATAACAAAACCGAACCAATCCAGAGTAACTAATCGAACCAAATAAATTAGCTTGTTGAATTGAAAAATTACATCAATCTGCCATTGCACAAACAACACAAATCATGGGAAACTCAATTTCACACCCTTCGTTTGGCATGAATGATTTTGCAAGAAGAGAATTCAAATGAAAACTTGCAAAATCATACACGATTTCATTTTCATACATGATGAAAAATTTTTAAGTTACAAAAAATGAATTCTTTCATTTCAAATAAGAGAATTGTAAGAAAATGAATCAACTGAATTGAATTCTTGCAAAATTCTTAATTCCAAACGAAGAGATAATAATCCATGTGAGAAATAAAGAAAACACTAGTAACAAATTCACATAGAAGGGAAAAACACCAAGAAATCACAATAGATATTGCAATACAACTGAAAGAAAAACGAAACAAATTAAAAACCAAAAAGATTTTTGAGACAATTAATAGGTGAAAAATAGCAGCAGCATTAGATAGTGGCAAAAATGATAGGGACCAAGAGTGCGGATCTGGTGGTTGGTAGTCATTGTGGTGGTGGAGGGTATGGGCTTTCCTGGTGCTTCCTCCAATGGGTATTTCATTGTAATAGGTGGTAAGTAATCCTGGAGAGGTAAGCACATTATGATCAAAGACCAAGTGATTAGCACTATAGAATTGGATGTGACGTCCCACTCTTATCCCGCATCGTGCAGCGATGGGAAAAATTTGAGGTTTATACAATAGTTAGCAAAAACTACTAAATAATTTAGGTTAATCATTTTAACTAAATGGGCTCAAAAGGTACTTAGGCCCAAACTGTTATAATTAGTATTAGAGCTACCTAGATCAAAAAATCATGCGAAGTTAGGAGTTAAGACCTGCGAGGAAAGGGCGATTGGGGAACGAGATGAAACTGTTCGAGACATTAGCAAACCACAATACTTGAAGGTCCTGTTCTGACTTTGCAGCAATTGTACCTAATTCAGCATAGCAATATTGCGACGTGGACATCACAAAATTGAGTGGAAAAGATTGTGACATCTCACGCTTCTCCCACATCGAGCAGCAATGGAAAAAAATTCAGGTTTATATAATATCTAGCAAAAACTACTAAATAATTTGAATTAACTATTTTGGATCAAGTGGAAAGTGAGTTTTAGAAGTTTTAGCCGGACTATTACAGCGAATGTTGAGGTGGAAGTAGCAATTAGCAATAAGAGTGAAGACCAATGAGAGACTTTAGAGCGAACTATGAATCAATGCTTCAATGCAGTGAATTAATGAAATGCGAGGATTAGTGAGGAGCAAAAAGCTTAAGAGTCTAGGATGGGACTTTGAGTCCAAAGGAGAATGAGAGTAAGAAAGAGAAAGGAGAGAGGAGTGATGAAGTGAAGAAAGACTAAAAGAGGGCAAAGCAAAAAGGAAGCGATGACAAAAACAAGAGATAGATTAAGGATTTTAAAATTTTTAGGGTAATAAATTGTCAGCACTCTAGGGAATATAGATTTGATCCAAATAATTTGGCTTTTTACTATACTAACCCAAATGAATTGATAAAACCAAACAACTTTAAAATGATAAAAGAAGACAAAAAGAAAACTAACCAACAAAACGAATTAAGTCAGTTCAATTCGGTTTTAGGGTTAAAATTGAAACCCACTCACCTTAACCACCACAACCACCAACCCTTTGGGTTTTCTATAGTATCATTTCCCCACAAAAGAAACACCAATCCCTTCTCTTTATATTTTCTCAATTTGCCGATGAATATCATGGAGAAACACCAAATATCCTCTTGACCTCAAGCTAAAAGTCAGGCATATGAAGTTAATTCCATAGACTTCCAATTTTGCACACACAAAGACATCCAAAATCGAAATGGTAGGTTATGCTTCAATGAATTGATATGGTTTAATGAATGTACTTCTACAGCTACCCATTCGCTTGTACAATGCTACTTGATTTATTTGCATAATCTGCTACCAGATATCTGGACATAAACATTATGTCCATACTCCAAATGGGAACGAAATGAAGTGAGACTGGAAGTAAATTGAAACTAGTGAAAAGAAATCAATTCCTGATCATTGTTTTCTCCTCTAGACAAAATAGAAAGAAAAGAGAATGGAAGTGGAAGCAAAGTTGATATTCCCTTAGCTGAAAACACAAAAAGGAGGGGCAGGAAAGAAAAATGAGAATGAATTTCGTACATACGTTTTGCAAAAATAAGGTGCTCATCTTTTCTAATTCAGTGTCTTGCTTAGCTATATAATGCTGTGTTTGGGAGAGGGGGAAAGTGGAAGGAAAGAGAATGGGGAGAAAATGAGGCTGTAGAGCCCACATCTTAAGAAACAAATTCTCCCTCTCTCCCCTTTCCCAAAAATAGCATACAACAGATTATGAATAACAGTGCTAAAGCATGTCAACTCTTCTTGAACACATTACAAGAAACCTAGCACTTTCAAAGTTTGAAATAAGAAGGAAACAACAACCTTTCAACATTCTATGTTGCTGTAATTGAAATAATGTACTAGTATCACCACTGAAAAAATTTATTATACTTCAAATCATCTTTGCTGTAATCTCTATATTAAAGCAGACTGCAAAATCAATGACAATCTAACTTGTAGGGTTTTCCCATATGCATGTGTGCAGCCAAAAAGAATCATATAAATACAGTTTGTTTTCCCCAGCAAACAAAAAAAGAAATACAACAGCAGAAAAAATAAAAAATAAAAAAACACTACAACACATTTCATGATAATCAAACAAACAAACAAACAAGCAAAACTAGAACACTTCTAGAAGAAATGTAATTATCCTCTAGACAGATTCAACAATCCAACTAAAAATAGATTAAAAAAATCATTTAGTAATAGTAAGAGTGCATACCGATATTAAAGGAATCTCATTGTTGATTTCCAGACCCACGCACTGCAGGATTGCCCGTTTGTTGCTGTTGTTGCTGCTGTATCTGGAGGAGGAGGCTTGCTGCAAACTGTAGTGTTGATTGGTATCGCTGATTCTTGTCAACCTCGACCTCTGATGTGCCCTGAGCAGCTCCAGGAAGAGCAGTTTGGAATTGCTGCATCTGACTAGGATTCTGCTGATTCAGTTTGTCAGCAGATAGAGCCATCCCAGATTGTACCTGGGATTGATTACCACCCTGAGCCTGACTAGAGAAGGCAACATGATTATTAGGTTGCTGAATAACAGGTGGATTATATGAAGCAGAAACATCCGTTCCATGCACCATTCCACCATATCCCTTCTGATGAGGAACATCAAGCTTATACTGCTGGCTGACTTGTGATGATACACCAACTTGTCCACTTTGGGAAGGCATGGAAACACTAGTCAAAGACCTAGATGGAATTCCATCCTGATGTGATAGGTTGATGGAAGAATCTTGGATTTGGGTGTTTGCAGGCACCATTGCTGGATTATAAGGTCCCTTAGAAAGAGACAGGTGAGGTTGAAACTGAGACGGAACTTGTGCCTGGGAGTTGAACTGGTTCCCAAATTGTACATGATTTGTGTTTCCAGACACCTGATTATCATTCTTCCATCCAAGTGAGGAAGTTCCTTTATCAGTAGCAACTGCAGAATATGGAGGCCTAACAACAGAGCCTGATACTGGCTGACCACCTTCTAAACCAGTTGACTGTGCATTTGCAGGCATTAGAGATGTAAGAGTGGCAATAAGCTCAGGTGTCAACGAAACTCCTGCTTGAGAAGCTGCTACAGAGTTATTAGAAGCATAGTCCTGAGGAATAGACTGCTCTGCAATAGCCTCGGTTGGTGGTGTATAAAATGATTTCGACAGAGATTTTGAATCCTCATGCAAAACCCTATAATCCAGTGGCATCATATGTTCATCCTGAGGAATTTGATTATACTCGGCTTCTGGTGGAGGAATATGATGCCTATCGATATACTGAGGAAAATGGCCGGGCTGTTGTAGCTGTGGCTGTATTAATGCACTACCAGGGACATGTGGCATCTTGAGGACTACACCATAGAGACGTTCAGGTCCTGCAACTTTCAACACCTTAGTTAAGAAATCCGATGGAGGCACCAAAAATAGTGTTGTCCCATCGTCAAACTTGGCAACACCAGCACGGTCTTTTGAACCCAAATAGCGAAGAAACTCAGTATAGGAAGCAAAATCATCTTCACTATCTGGCAAGAAGAAGACAATGTCAAAACCAATGGCCTCAGCATAGTGTTTCGTGAGCATATCCAATCCAGTTCTGGCTGAGCAATTAACAACTTCAGGACTGCAAAACAGGAAGCCAGCAATTAGGAGGTCAAAAGAAATGATATGTTCAAGTTCCATCAACAAGATCAAAATGACATGGGTGAAATCAGAGTGATAACGAAACTGCTATCAACTGAGATTCTCCGCTTAGATTTAAGTTTGAAGTCAGAGAAAACAAGTTTAGGAATCTAAAAGTAATCCAGTGTAAGTTCACACCCTGATGAGTTCAGGGAATAAAATAAGCGGATAAAACAGCAGACAACTATATCTATAATACGAAGTTTTAGTTGCATATGATAACAGCAAAATTTCATGCATGAATGCAAGAATTCATGGGAAAAGGTATGAGATGCAATGTTACAGAGGTTAATGAATAATACGAAGTTTTATATTTAAAAAACTTATTAATGCAAGAATTCATTAACCTTCGTATTACATAACTATTTAAAAAACTTATTCATTAATTTTGTTATAAATATGTATATAATTTTATACATATTTATAACAAAATTAATTTTAGATAATTATTGGAATAAGATTTTAATATTTAAAATTTAAAAATACTTTAAAATAATAAATTATAAAAAAATAGAATAAAATAGAACCTATTTATTATATATAGTCCTTTGACTTTATTAAGAAAAAAATGCAATAAATAATAATTATTAGAAAGGTGATGTTACTTTTAATTTCTTTTTTGTTAATTAATTGGTTCAAGAAAAAAGAAGAAATTACTCCATCTTTAATTTTTTTGCTCCTTTATTATGGGTAGCTGTAATAATTTTAGGTAACTTTAAATTTCTTTATTTTTTTATATATTGCAAAATAAAATTGTATATTCTTAGGAGGGAGAGAAGAAGAGAAAAGAGAAAATATGTAATTTTTTTTTTTAGATAGAGTGAACAAAAATATAAAATAGACAATAGAAGAGAGTTTTTTTTTTTTTTTTTAATTCATGTTAACCTAGAATCCTGCAATTATAGGTAAGAAGTAGTTTAATGAAAATTTAATTGAAGTTTGAGGGGTTTTAAAAAAGAAATTAAAGTTGAGTGACCACTAGAAGTTGAGTGACTTTGGGTGAAAATTACCCCAGAAATCTCAATTAAATTGCTGTATGAAAAATCTGCATGTATGCACTATAGCAAGACAAATCCACCATCTCAAATACTTTTTACGTGCAAATACAAAATTGCATACAAGATAAGTCATACTCACAGTTCTGATTCTATCCCTTTATCTATAGGGACACAACGAGCATGGCAAACTGGTGTTCCACCCTTGGCAATAATACCACGCCATATATAATCATTGCCAAGCTGACGTCGATGAGATCCTAAACCACCCCTTACACCAACTGGACTAAGACTACGCTTACCTTGAGCATTTATTAATGGACCTGAGATACCTCCATCAGCAATTGGACCAAGCCTATATGCTTTGTCCAAACCCAACCCACGATCGTCAATCTTCCTTGAGGCAAAAGAATCATCATCTATGGGCAATGGTGAATCAATCCTTGACCGTTTTGGTTCCCTCTGACTGGGGTCAAGCACATCCCATCCAGTAGACACTGACCTCATTGGTGGCCTAATCCTTGAACCTGGAGAAGGAAGAATCCCAGATGGAGGAGGGGATGGCCTTCTCCAGTTAGGTCCCATTGTAATGTTAGGATTCCCATCTCGGAAACTATGCAGTGGAGCCAAATCATTATATTCTGCATTAGAAAGCGCAGCATCAAAACCAACTTGAGCACCAAAAGGACGTAATGGTACATTTGATCTATGAATATTACTAGGTGTTAATGGTCCAGGAAAAGTATTTAGCCCCAGAGTGCGATGATGATCCAGTATTTCCAGCTGGCTAGACCCCAAAATATGTTCATTAAAAACCTCTGGCCTTGTCCCTTTAACACCAGGACTAAAACTGGAGTACTCTTTACCAGGAGCCAGTTCACTGCTTGAATACATTATTGTGATGCGAGGATCATTGAAAAGGCGCCCCTGCAAGCCTTCTTTAGCACGCCGAGCTTCATCTACGCTTCTGAACTCTACAAAGGAATAGTGCCTTGATGGAAAGCTCTTAATTCTCTCAATTTCACCAAAAAGAATCATTGCATTGTGAAGCATTTGTTCATCAATCTGCACAGATGGAGGATAGCCTACCCACAGTACATTACTGGGTAAGCCTTCCCTTCGGCACCCTAAAAGCTGAGAAGGCTGAAACATTAAGAACAAAGAATTAAAAAACATGTAGTGAACTATAATTATAATTTGCCAGTTTAAGAATATGACAATTTAAGCATTCATCAGCCACATAAACTTTCTACAAAGATTGCCATATAAAATCCATATATTTCCTATAACCCAAACTGACCAGATTCAGGGTCAGTATTTTAGTCTGAAAAACTGCACGCACCAGAAGTTGTAAGATAGGTAATAAGTGACAGAACCAGCCAACCAATCACAGCATAAAAATACATTGTAATAAGAAAACAGGCAGTCAGACAGAAATAGTGACTTTAAGAAAATAGGCAATCACAATGTAGGAGATATGCAATTGAAAGAATAGCCAAAGTCATTCAAGAATCAATCACCTGTGTTCGTCTTACTCCAGAAAACTGACTCTCTTTGGAATCACGAAACTCATACAATTGGTCCTGTCAGCGAAAACAGTAAATGTAACATCAGCTATCTAACCGGATAGAAATACATAAATACAATAGAAGAAACCAATATTTGAAAAAGCAGATAGCCTATGTGTTCCAGTGTCCAGTATTCCTCAAGTGGGAACATATAAACATGAAGTAATCGAAAATTACCCACACATATGCCATTCATGTTACATCAACACAAGACTAATCCATAAATTAGAGTCAAATAAATAAAACAGTTTGCATGAAAAGAAAATTGAAGAGAAAAACATCCAAACAGGCAAGCTTTGTTCAACTTGACCTATTTCTACCATAGTTTATCCCATTCTGAATAGTTTTAGATATGGATCCCATCAGCTACACATTAGACCTTTGAGAAGTGCATTAAATATTCTCAAGAAATCAACTTACCCTTCTCAAGGATTGTGAACGAAGGAAATCCACACGTATCAGGTCACCGCCAATCCGCTTCCCATTCATATTTCTCATGGCTTCTAAAGCATCTTCCAGTTTGACATACTCGATAAAAGCAGTATTCCGGTCTCTATGAAACTTAAATTCTTCAATTGTACCAAACTTAAGAAACTCTTCTTCCAACTGTTCCTTAGAAATTGCTGGGCTGAATCCACCCACCCACAGATGCTTGCAGGGCTTGGCCTGAAAACAGAATTGATTAAGACCATAAGAAGTACCCTAAGATTGCACCATTGGAATAATTCCAAAATCCACTAAAAACCACTCATTGAATCAAATTCTTTATTCTGAACCAAGAGTCATATGACTAAACAAGGTAGGGAATATAATATAATTGCTGAACAGGCAAGCCTGATGTTTTAGCCCAAAAGAAAAGGAGCAATACTAGCATGGGGAAAAGGTATTGCGTGCGCATGTGTGTGTGTCCATAAATTAAGCATGCTGCAATAGCCAAATAAGTTTCAGCAATGGCCCCCCAAGCAACTGTCCCTTTCAATCTCCATTACTTGATCTCTTCACTATAACTTAATAAAACCATCCCAGAAACACATTGAAGCACCTGTACTTGGATACAAATCACAAAATACAAGCTTTTTCTGTTAATCAAAAAAGGATTAACCATATCAGAAGTGGGGATATGAGTGGGCCCTAACAATCTCCAAAGGGAAGTCACTCTGGCAGAATTTTCTTGTCCACAATAGACCAACAGAATTACCAAGACCTTTGGGTCAAAAAGACAAACTCCCTTGTAAAACTAAAGAATTAGAAAAGAAGGGGGGAAAAAGAAGAAGAAGAAGAAGAAGAAGAGAACATGAGTTTGCAGCTACAATGAGGGCACAAATAGTGTGTTCATTGAGGTTTCCTAGATACAGCAGTAAGAAAAAGTTGTATGATGAAAAATGAAAATGGAAAAATAAGAGTGAATGTGATTTCTAGAATCAAGTCCATGCAAAGAGCTTATCCTTCTCCACCTATCCCATATTTCTTACAAATTATCATTTGCAAGCATCATTAAGACAATTCAAATTCTAAAATACGATCTGTATTTCTTATTTTATGACAACTTGCCAAGAACATTATTCTAAAGAAATCAATAATGATCTTTGAGCCAAACAAACTTTTCATACTAAAAGGATAAAATTGTTGTTCTTAAAAATTTTTTCAGGTGCCTTCAGGAAACATAACAAAGTATCTAAACAAATAAATACTTTTTCAACTTCTCTTGGATAAAAAGAGGTCCAGAAGAACACAATTGAAAAGGGATGCATTACAAATATTATCACAAGAATACAACAATCTATTGAAAAATCTTTCTGATGAGTTTGGAATTGTCATAATTGAAAAACTTGGTGGCTTACTATGGAAACTTTTTACAACTTAATCCATTATTTTTATTACAAAACAGGTTAACTGTAGAAAACCAAAACTCTTATTTAAGCATGTCAATAGCCAAATTGTTGTAATCATGCATTGGAGAGAAGCAATAAACTACAGAAGGGTAATTTTTGTTGCATTAGCTGTTTAGCATCTGTTAGGTAAACCCTACCCAAATAGACAAGTTAGACCCATATGCTTGTATTCATGTAATATTCATTCATTAAACTTTGCACCATATACATGTATTACTTTGTTAACAGCGAAAACATGATACTTTAACTTAGCATCTAAAGAGCTCCTCCCTTTGTGCATCTTTTGGCGGGAATTAACACATCCTGGGATGCTTCAGTACAAATAACAACCTTATTATAAATGAGCAAATGCAGAAATCTCCTGCAACATCCATGGACACTTGTACCAATCTCTTGTAGATCCATATAAAATCAATATATGGGCTTGAAACAAAATTACATCAAGCACATCGCTATGCTTCCATTGAACACACCAGGATGTAATATTATCAAGGGAAATTTTTTCAAGGCAAGTTGGAAATATAAGTGAAGGAAGCTTTTTTCCCTTTTCCCAATGGCTTTATATAAGAATTTGTCCTAAGCAAGACAATGGAAACGTAGGGGAAACACAGGACCTTGCTGTGTGCTTCTTTGTCTCACTTAATTCCGTCCTGCAGTACCTTGAACAGGTTATTTATGATTCCCCTTATCCATGCCACGAGGTGAAAATAGGGCTGTACATGCAGATAGGCAATATAGACATACTAAAAAGTCAAAATTTTGAGTAATGGCGCTCGATCATGTAATTCAGTCCCAGGGAAGTCATTCTCGTAAGACTGTATAACACCTAATCCCCTCCCCGTGCATAAGACTCAGGAAGCCAAGTTCATTTGGCGGTATGGTATACAAGAATTACAACTTCATTTACAAGCAATTTTCAAACAAAAGAGAAAAACTAGAATTACTGATAGTAATTCTTACACCAACCCCAACTATGTTGGTATTAAAGCTTAGTTGATGTTGATTAGTTGAACTTTTACGCAAAACTCCCACAAACTCCATACACTCATGAAAGGCATGTGTTTCCAATAGAAAGAAAACATCAGATCTAATACAAATTAGCTTTAGAGGGTCAAGCTCATAATGAGTGAGCATATTTCTATTTAATATAGAAAAAGTTTCTACTGACATATACATCAAAGAAGTTATGCTCGCCCAACAGGGCACACAATAAAGGGAACAGGTCATGATTCAGAATTTCAGTATTCTATATTTAAATCATGATTACTTATTAGACTACTAAATAATGATTGGCATTCCACATGTAATACCCAACACTAAGGCTCACCAAAGAGTTAATTGGCTGAGACTTAGTCCCCAAAACAGATAATTGTAACTAGTGTACTAGTGTATTGACCATATGAATTGTTGATTAAAGATAAAGATAATTTCAAAATATCAGAGCTTTAGACAACTAGGCAGTAGTAGCTTCTTCTGTGGGTTATATTTTCAAATTTTGAGGATAGCATGCGTTAACAATTGCTGCTGGGAAGAGAAAAAGATCATTTTATACGCCAATGAATTCTTATCATCTGAATTATGGACGTCATGTAGCTTTCTTCATGTCTTTACCTTGAACCCATTGTATAAGACTTGAAATGTAATTGACAGGGTTCCCCTTTTTCTACTTTTCGTTATCCAAAGTTTAAACCAATAATCGATACTAGGAACATCTCTTATGTATCCAATTCATTAATCTCGTTACATGGTTAGTTCATTAAAAATCTCAACCCAATATTTTGTACGACCTATAATCGCAGATTAGATCCGAAACACCAAAATTGAAATTAGGGTAATGCTTAAAGTATCATTTAGCTTGGGAAATTCACCATTTTCCCCCTTCTTTTGTCGACTTAATCGACAAGCAACTGATGAACGCCAGATGCATGTGATATTAATACCAAATTAAAATCATTATCCAGTTTATTCTCAGTTATTTTGTTATATTCATCATTTTGGGATGATTATTTGGATCGGAACCCAAAAAGGAGGAGTAATAATTGCAACGCAAAAAGGATGATGATTTTTGGACTACGGGGAAAAGAACTTTCACGTTCCAGAAGACACACAAAAAATCTGAAATGCTGAAAAAAATCAATCATTATTACACAAATTAAACAATTCACAGACCGAATAAAAATAATTATACCAAACAACAACGACCAAAATCGACCTAACGAGACGCAAAGATGAGAACAACAAACCGGTCTCGCAAACTCGATCTTCAAAGGGCTCCCACGCAAAATCGTCCCTTGAAGCGCCTCCTTCGCCGCTGCAGCGTCTTCTACGCGTTTGAAATATAAGAACGCATAGCTCCTAGACGTATAAGTAGTGACGCTATCAAGAGCACCGTACTTTGCAAATACTCCCATAAGATCCGAATCCGATACGTCAGCGCCCAAATTCCCCACCCACAGGCTGTTCGAGGGAGACTCGAGCTCGTCCAATTCCTTGTAACCTACTTTGCTGGATTTGATTGGGGGTGCCATTGTTACAAATCGACAAGGAATTAGGGTTTGGCTAAATAAAGAAATTAAATAAGATTTTGTTGTTTGATTTTAATAGAGATTGGAAAAGGAAAATTGTAAAGAAAGAAGAGAGGAGAGAAAATCTACGAGGAGAAGAGGTGAGATTTTTCGCATTTATAGAACGAGAAGTTGTACGAGGAGAGGAACTACGATTCCGAGGATGAGGGATGAGATTGTTTAAACGGCAGGTCGCTTTGTTTCCAAATTGCTGTTTTTTATTCCTTTAATGGTTTGCCTAGGGCCGCATTGGATTTGTCAGCCCACTCGTTTTTTCATCCTATTTTGTTAGTTTTTTAAACTTTGGGAGAATTATTATTATTTTGTTGAGCTTTTAAAAAACTTATTAATGTGTTACGGTAATTTTTAAGACAATTAAAAAAACTTTTATTATTTTAAAAAATGTAACTATTTAATTTTTTATTAATATTTTAAATTATATTATTAAATAATTTAAAATAATAAAATAGGAAAAACCTTGTTTAAAATATTTAAATTAAATTTAAAAGGTCATTTGTTATATTTATATAATTCTATATCTATAAAAATCTTAAATAATTGTATTTTAAAATAATAAAAAAAATTAATTGAATTTAAAAATTATAGGTACAAATTAATAAATTTTCTAAAATTTAAAAATTTAGTTGTAATCCTCCTTTAAACTTTTTATTCTGCGATTAATCACGCAATTATAATTAAAATTTTTAATTTTAAATAATAAAATTTTAATTTTTAAATTTATAATAATTATAACTAATTTTTAAGATAATTTATTAAATTAAACATAAAAATCTAAAATTTTACATTTAATTACGATTATAATCACAATTTTCGATATCATATCAAAAGTTTTTTAACTTTTTTATAATTATAGCCCACGTTTAAAATAATTTTAATCAATTTTAAATTAAATCACTTATCATGAGTTATTTATTTATCATTTTTAATGATTAGTTATATCTATGTAAAAAATCATCTAACTCTAATTAATCACATGCTCTAAAACCTCTTAGCACTTTTTATTCTAATTTTTAATTTAAAATATGAAATATTTATTTTGAATAAATGTGTAAGTCTAACTAATTTTAAATTAGGGTTTTAAAGTTTAAATTAGGGGTTAGGACAATAAGATTTAAATTATTTTAGGGTATATGGTTAAGTCTAACTAATTTTAATTCGGTTTTGAACCGAACCAAACCGAATAAACCGAAAACCAAAATTTTAGTGTTTATGAAAACCGAACCGAACCGATTTTGGTCAGAAACTGAATCGAACCGAACCGGTCTGATTCGGTTTGATCGGTTTTGATTTTTAATAATTTTTTTATTTTTTACACTTTATTTTTAATATTTTAAAATTTAATTAAAATATTTTAATTTTAATATGATTTAATTTCTCTATATTATTGAAAAAATATATTATTATCACTAATCGGTTCGGTTCGATTTTTCCAGTTTTTTCTGATCAAAACTGAACCGAACCGAAATAACTGAATTTTTTGAAATTAAAAACCGAACCGAACTAAAATATATAAAAAACTAAACTAAAATTTTAAATCGGTTCAGTTCGGTCGGTTTTTTCAGTTTGAACCGAATACTGCTCACTCTAGTTAAGTAGAGTTAAATGATTATTTATATAAATTTAATTAATAGTGGAATTCATATTCATACCCTTAAACTTTATCAGAAAAATTTGATAGCACCTTAAATTTTGAAAATGTCACATTACACGTTTAAACTATTTAAAAATGAAATTAAGATAATTTTAAAATCGCAATATGCAGATAGCACGAATTTTTTATATCATTTTTAAATTAATTTAAATTCAAAGATAAAATTCTTTGAGTGTAGAAATCATAGGATGAGTTTCAATTTTAAAATATATACCGTGTATATGATTGTTATTATTATGTTATTCACTACTAATTGTGAAATTATACGATAATTAAGTCTTACAAATATAAATTAGTGCATTTATAGTCTATACTATATTGTATTAAAATTGTAATATCATCTTAATTATATTTTTGAATAATTTAGTTGTGTAATATAATGTTTTCAAATTTTAGTATGTCATGAGAATTTTTTTTTATAAAATTCAGGAGTGTATATATGTATTTGGAATTCAATTAATTGTTAAAAATAATAAATAAATAACACATAGCATGACATATGTACTAATTTAAAATTAATTAAAATTACTTTAAGGATCAATTATAATTATAAAAAGGTTAAAAATTTTAGACACAATATTGAAAGTTTTAGCTATAATCGTGATTCATCATAAATTTTAGACTTTTTTGTTTAATTCGATAAATAATTTTAGAGATTAATTATAATTTCAATAAATTTAAAAATCGGGACTTTATCATTCAAAATTAAAAGTTTTAACTATAATCATGATTAAATGTAAAGTTGTGATCTTTTCTTCTCGATAAACGATAAAAAAATTTAAACGTTTAAGGTTTATTATATTTAGGTTCCGTTTATTTATAAAAAAATAATTTGTATTTGAAAAATATTTTTCATGAAAAATATTTTTCGTGAAAAATATTTTTCAATGAGATAACTTTTTTTTTGTTACTCAATTTTAATTTAAAAAATAAAATTTATTAATAAATTTATATATAGAGATTTTAATAATGATATTAAGGTGGAAAATGACTTTTTCTTTTTAAAATAGAAATTTATTTTCCTCAAAATGGCTTATTTTTTTCTTTGATCAGAAAAATTTTTTTTATTAACTAAATTTTTCGAATACTCTAAACTCTAGAAAATATGCAAAATGTTTTTCTGCAAAATGTTTTTCTGAAAAATATTTTTCGTGAAATATAGGAACCTTTTATTCAAAATTTTGAATATTTGATAGTAAAATCAAATCTTTTTAATTTGTCACAATCATAGTTAAGAAAACTAAATTAAATCTAGAAAAATTAACGATAAATTACAATAAAAAATTTTATACTAAATGATGTTGTTGAAACGAAACTATGTCACGATTGGTCACTCTATAAAAAAGAGAATGTAAGGTGTTTTGTGCTTATGACAGCTACTCCGATACTCAAGTTAGTAAACTCAAGAAAATGACGAATATAAAGAATTATTTAGAACTCAAGAGTAGTTGTGTAAGAATTGCATACTTTAGTTTCTGCGATCATTAGTTTTTATACTATAAGGAGACAAAGTTAATTATTACATCTCCTATAAATTCGATTAGTCCTGACTAATTGATAGGGGATTACGTAATTATAGGCGTATAGAGATCTGCTGGATTGCGTTATCTAACAATAACTTCTCACGGAGTCTCGCCTCGTAGTTGAGATGGCGAGCCTTGATGAAGAGCTTAAGTGTCTGGGCCTGCTTTTCCTTCGGTGGGACTAAGTATCTTCTGATCAAACTCTTACCACATAGCCATGTTTTCGAGTGCTAGCACATGGCTTACATTGGGTGATTATTGTGCTATATCAGAAGTCCTCCCGCTGATATTCGATTCTTTGGATTCGAAGGTGACAATTTTCTTCACAATCTAGGGCATATGGCCTATTTAGATTGGCCTTCCATGCTCGCGTTGCTTTTCCTACTCTGCCCATATATGATGATTGCTCTATTTTATAATTTTTCATTTTTAATGAGAAATCTTTTCTTTTATACTCTTCGTCATTATTTTTGCTAAGAGTTTATATACTTGGTATTCGACCATACTCTCGTCCAATTATTATCAATAGGACTTAAATGGTCTCCTTAAAAGTTTGTTAAGAGGTTAACACCCGATTACTTAGTGGCTATAAATAACTTGAAAATTTTATAGAACGAGATTAACATCTAGACATGTGGCCTGGCGGTTACTCGCCTTGTGGCGCTTTTTGACAGAAACACGCCTCTATCATTTGGGACTAGCATCCGAAGACTCGCCTAGCAGTTACCCGCCTTGTGGTGCTTTTCAGTAGAAAACTGGCCTTTGTCTTTTTAGGACTAACGCCGAAGACTCGCCTAGCGGTTATCCGTCTTGTGGCGCTTTTCTGCAGAAACTTGCATTTGTCTTTTAGGACTAACATTCAAAGACTCGCCTAGCAGTTATGTTCCTTGTAGCACTTTTCAGCATAAATTTATCTTAGTCTTTTGGGACTAACGCCCAAAGACTCGTCTAGTGGTTACTCGCCTTGTGGTGATTTTTGGCAGAAACTTGCCTTTGTCTTTTGGGACAAACGCCCGAAGACTCGCCTAGCAGATACTCGCCTTGTGACACTTCCTGGCAGAAATGTGCCTTAGTCTTTTGAGACTAATACCCGAAGAATCGCCTAGCGGATACCCGCCTTATGGCACTTTTCGGCAAAAATTTACTTTAGTCTTTTGGAACTAATACCCGAAGACTCACCTAGCAGATACCTGCCTTGTGGCACTTTTTGGTAGAAATTTGCCTTAGTCTTTTGGGACTAAGGCCCGAAGACTCGCTTGGCGGATATCCGCCTTGTGGTACTTTTCAGTAGAAATTTGCCTTAGTATTTTGGGACTAATGCCCAAAGACCCACCTTGTAGATACCCGTCTTGTGGCGCTTTTCGACAAAAATTTGCTTTAGTTAACGAGACTAATCATCCGATCATGTGGCCTGACAGATACTCGCCTTATGGACTTGGCATAAAATGCCTTAAGTAGCGGGGCTAACACTCAAATTATAAGCATGGCGAAACAATAGAAATTTGCCTTAGTTAACGGGACTAATCGCCCAGTCATGTGGCCTGACAGATACCCGCCTCATGGCCTTGGCATAAAATACCTTTTTAAACTTTTTGTGAAGTGGGACTAACACCAGGTCATATAGCCTGGTGAAATCCGCCTTGTGTCCTTGTCATAGAATACCTTGTTTAGCGGCACTAATACCTGGATTATAGCCTAGCGGAACCTATCTTGTGGCCTTGGCATAAAATGCCTTATTTAGTAGAACTAAGACCCGGATTATGGCCTAGTGAAACCCGCATTGTGACCTGACATAAGATGTCTTGTTTAGCGGGAGTAACACCCAGATTATGGTCTAGCGAAACCCGCCTTATAGCCTTGGCATAAGATATCTTATTTAGTGAGACTAACACCCGAATTATAGCTTGGTGGAACCCGCCTTGTGGCTTGACATAAGATACCTTATTTAGTGGGAGTAATACCCGGATTATGGCTTGGCGAAACCCACCTTGTAGCATGACATAAGATGCCTTATTTAGCGGGACTAACACCCAAATTGGTCTGACAAAACTCGCCTTGTGGCCAGGTATAAGATGCCTTCTTTAGCAGGACTAACACCTAGATTATGGCCTAGAAAAACCTGCCTTGTGGCCTTTAATTAATGCTCTTTAATCCTTTTGAAAAAGGTAACCCCATCATCCCTTGTCACTGAATAACACAACACATGAAAAATACATTGTTAACTATTATTGATAAAATTTTCTCAAATTAAAAATATTCTAAGAGTGGGGAATGACTCAACCATCTAACTTGATCCTTTCTTATAAGAACCTAAATATTCTTATAAGATCCTGGACGAATAACCTTCGAGACTCTAAATGGCCATTTCTAATTTTTTTTCTAACTTACTAGACCCAACATTACCTCCTGTTGCATCTGTTCTTTTAGGGACTAAGTCTTCTACATTAAAGACATAACCTGACTCTACTGTTTAAACATTCTGGATATCTTATTTCTGTAAACTACCATTTTGATTGTAGCCTATCCATGTAAAAACTCGACTTGATCCAGTTTGAATTGCATTTTTTTAGGTTTCTTGAGATTTTGGGGTATTGGTTCTGGTTTTATGTGAGAATCAAGTTTTTCAGCAAGTTGATGGGCATCGTAGCTTTCCCCAGGCTTTTTGTGGAGTGTCTATAGCATTCTTGGATTGACCTCTAGTTACCTCGAACCACTGCCAATCCTTATGAGTTAGCAGCTTAAGATACATAGCACCTATACTAATAACTATACTGTGGCAATTTAGGACTAGGTGACCTAATATCACATTGCATGCGAGCTGGATATCTACCACTGCAAACTTCTCATATAGCTCCCACTTGTGCTTTTCATCACCCATCACAAGGCGGACGTAGATGTTACCTAGCACTGTCACAGTTTTGTCTCCTAATCCTACTAACGGATAGGAGACCTTGAAAAGATCACTTTTATCCAATCCTAACTTATTAAAAATATCTAAGGTGAGGAGATTAATAAAACTACTTATATCTACCAAGACTCGTCTGATAGCGGTTGTCGAAACCGTAAAAAATAACCTATTAATAATCAACAATTAAAAACTACAGATTGTGGCAATAAGGTCGAATCCACAGGGATTTCATACTAAAGACTTCCTTAACAATGACTTGGGCATATCAGCAATAAAAGTAAAATAAAAAAAGGGATGGTTTTGATGATGATGAACTAAGATTAAAATTAAAATAGTAAAGAAAGCAATGATTGAAGATGAGTAAATCAATAATAAAAAGACTCTAGTTGAAGTTAACGCGACTATTTTTTTCTTTGTCGTGCTGTATCCACCAACAATTACATGTATAACCCCTATAGGTTCACTATTAGGGGCAGTTTCAGTAGTTGTTACCTCATGTTCAGGCCTTCTTTCTTCTTTACTTTTTCTGTCAAGCTTTGAAAGTGTGTCGTCCCTTATTAACCTTTCATTCTCGTCTTTTAGTTGCCGGCACTCCTTCGTCATATGTTCATAATCTTCGTGAAAGTGGTAATACTTGCTCTTGTCTCGCCTTTCGGCTCTCTCAGGGTTGAGCTTAGGAGGCCACCTGACCTCCTTGTCATTTTTTCTTGATCCACATTAGATGTGTTTGTAAGTCATTCAATGGAGTATAATTCTTATACTTACTTTAGCTATCCCTTCTTCGGGAGACTAGGCAACTTTTGTGGTCTCCTTCATATCCTGGTCTCTTTGGCTTTTAGTTTTACTTTTGACTCATCCTTTTATCCTCTCTCAATGCTTGAACTTCGTCATCCATCCTGATGTACTTTTAGGCTTTCTACATTAGCTATTGGTACGTAGCGGCTGGGTTTTTTATCAGGGAATCCATGAATTTAACACTGCGTGTTCCTTTCTTCAATGCTTTGCATGTTATCTCAAGATTTAAGTCCTCGACCTGTATTGCTTCTGCATTAAACTGTGAGATAAAGTTCCTTAAAGACTCGCCCTCTCATTGGTAGGTCTTCCACAAGTCAGATGAGAGCTTTTTAGGAGTTATAGAAGTAATAAACCAAGATTTAAATAACATAGAGAATTGTGTACAGTTCTGAATTAAACTTGAACTCAGATATTGGTACTATTTCTAAACCAAACTTATGAGTGTTGACAAAAACACTTGACACAATACGAAGTCATTAACATCCTAAAACTGCATGGTTGTCCTAAAGATTGCCAGGAGACTTTTGGGATCTGCTGTCCATCATATTTGTCAAATCTTGGCAGCTTGAACTTGGCTGAAAATTTTTCTTTTAAGACCTCTTTTGATAGGGGCGAGGCATCGTCCAGGCCATAGTTGTAATACCCGGCTAGATTCCGGCATCGGAATCCCTACCTTCCAGCGGAATCTCCGTTGGAATCTGGAATTCTGAAGATGCCAGAGGCTTCTAGAGGGGTAAGATGTGTTGCTAAAATGTTTTCACATGATTTTATGGTTTTAAATGGAAAGGAATTGAGTTTGTAAAAGAAAAGGCCAAGGAGGCATTTGCCAGGTTCGGCCGCAGAAAGTGAAGTTCGGCCGCCGAACATGGGAAGATTTCGGGAGCGCTTTTGGCCTCCGAAAGTCTTGTTTGAACGAGCCAAGGTTCGGCCGCCGAAGTTCAAGTTCGGCCGCCGAACATGCATGAGTTTAGGGGGCACGTTAGGCTGCCGAAGGTCTTTGACCAGGCCACCTATAAAGAGCCCTCAGATCGGAAATGGGCGAGTTTTCTCCCCATTCTCGAGCTCAGGTGAGTTCTTGTGCTCCTTTGGCCGTTTTCATGCTTTCTCTACCCATCCCTCAAGTTTTTCATGAGTTCTACCCTTGTTTTGAAGTTTTGCAGCTTAAAAAGGAGTTTTGGAAGCTTGGAGGCTTTTGGAGTTTGGATCCTCCACACCTCCGAGTTAGGGATCGCACCACCCCTCGACCTTCAAGAGGTAAGTGTAGATCCTTGCTTTCCTTGTGTTTTAATGAAGTTTTAAGTAAGTTTAATGATGTTTTGATGGTTGAGAATGGGTAGATATGCATGTTTAGGTTTATGTGGGTTTTATGCCCAATGTATGCTTATGCTTGTTTATGTGATGTTATGTTGAAGGTTTAATCTAGTTTATGCATGTGGGAGAGTGTATGCATGATTGGGAAAGAGCAAGTGAGGTTTTGAGTAGTTTTGATGGTTTTGGCTTATGTGGGTCATAAGCTATTTATGTATGCCTTATGATGTTTTTATTGGAGTTTAAGCTTGTTTAAGCTCCTTTGTGCATGGTTAAGGGTTTATGCATGGTTAAGGGTTTATGCATGTTTTGGAGAGGTTGGGTGCTTCTTTGGGGTGTTTGGAAGGTTTGGGAGGCTTGAATGCATAGGAGGTTGAGTTCTGGATGAACTCAGGTTCGGCCGCCGAAGGTAGTTTTGGCCGCCGAACCTGCCTATGGATGCATGGATTGGCCGCCTAACCTTGCCCCCGAAAGTTGAGTTTTGGCTTGAAAGCAGACTTTCGACCGCCGAAGGAAGGTTCGGCCGCCGAAAGTGCCTGACTTTCGTCTCTGGAGAGGGACTTTTGGCCGCCGAAGGTGCCGCCGAAAGTGCCCGAATTTCATCTCTAGAGAGAGGGTTCGGCCGCCGAAGGTGCCGCCGAAAGTGCCCTGTCCAGCCTTTTCATGGTTATTTTCTATGCATGTTTAAGTGATGTTTTAGGGGGGTTTTGGGTAGTTGTTTATGAGTTGTTTAGAGTGTGTTTGGCACCTCATTCGAGTCCACCTGTGTAGGATTGGACCCGAGGGACCGAGGAGGCCATCAAAGTTAGCTATTGCAGAGTCAGTCCAGCGTCTGCCAGAGGTGAGTAGAACTAAACTTAATCTGTTATTTTACGAAATTCAAATGCCTAAAGCATGTTCATGCATCATGTTTATATGTAATAGGTTGATTGCACTAGTTACACGAATATGACGCATTGCATTATTTACTGTTGATGTGGATGGACCAAGGCAACCCCAATAGCCCTAGCTATGTTATGTTAATGAAGTCCTGAGGAGCCCCTTGAGGGCCGGGCATAATAAAGTCCTGAGGAGCCCGAAGGGCTGGGCACCATGTTATGTTACAGATAGAGGGAGTTTTGGTGGTCATGTCCAATCCGTGATGTGAATTGTTTGTGCTGTGGCGCATTTCATAAAAGCATGTAATTAATGAACTGTTTTTCTGTTTCTACTCACTGGGCTTTTTAGCTCACCCTTCTCCCCTAACCCCAGTGTTGCAGGTTTGAGGTCGATCGAGAAGTCTCAAGAGTTAAGGTTATGCTTTTGTAATTGTAGTAGATTAGTACTTTTAGTGTGGACATGTTTTGTAAATTGATATAATGTATTGTAAGATAATGAAATGTAATGTAAAGTGTAGTAGAGTTATGTTATGTATTAGTACTGTGCTTGGCCCTAAGACTTGGTTAGTCCCTGTTAGTACATGATGTATGTTATGTTAGATGTTGAGTTGTGTTTGAACTAAACTTGTGGCATGTGTTGTTTACCATGCTAGAGTGTGATGAGAACTCTAGTGGAGGTTTCATGTTTGTGGTTTGATGCATGCACCGGTTAGGTTCTAGTTCTTTGGATGTGATCCCAACTTGATGTATGTTATGTTGACCCAGCTAGAGTTTTGATGAAGGCTCTAGTAGGGGGTTCTTTATGTTTCCAGTTATGTCGCATACAGGTCAAGCTCGGTGTTTGCATCAGATGTTTAAGTTTTTATGTTTATGTTTGATCATGTATGGGATTTGACCAGGTGATAGGAGGTATGTTTGGCTTGTTACGGGTCCCGGCGGCCTTAAGCCGATCTGGATTCTAGCGCCGGCGGCGGTTCGGGCCGTTACAGAAGGGTATCGATTTCCGGGTCGTTACAATAGTCCTCCTCCTGTCCTTTCTAGTACCTTTGTATAGTCCGAACCATCTTCCAGTCAATGTTCTTCGGAGCTCGTTCGACGATTCTTCATCCTCCAATTTGGCCTTCCCTTTGGATTGCGCTTGGATCGCTTTTGTCTGAGTCCTTGGGGTATCAATGGAAGCATTCTCCCTTACCCTGGGAGCCATAAATGAGGCATTTTCTCGAGTCTTATACTGCTTAAGAGTAGCCTGCAGCCTTTTAATATTTAGAGCATTTGCTTATTGTTCAGATTGTTGAGATTTGCTTCGTTGACCTTAGAGGGTGTGTTTTGTCCACTGCCATGAGCTAAAGAAATGATAGCATTCTCATTAATAGCAACCTTAACAGTAGCTCACGAACTTCTAGCCATTTTGAGAGAGAGAAAAGAAAGGTTTCTTTTTAAGAAAAAGGGGATAAAAGACCGGTTTTAATCTAAATGAACAGAGAGAATTTAATGGATTTCCCTGCAACGGAACCAAATAATGTTGCTAAAATGAAACTGTGTCACGATTGGTCATTCTGCAAGAAAGAGAATATGAGGTGGTTAGAGCTTACGGCAGCCACTCCGACACTCAAGTCAGTAAACTTAAGAAAAGGGCGAATGTAAGGAATTGCTTAGAATTCAAGAGTAGTTGTATAAGAATTACATACATTGGTCTCTACGATCATTAACTTTTATACTGTAAGGAGATGAAGTTAATTATCGCATCTCTTGTAAATCCGGTTGGTCCCAACTAATTGATAGGGGATTCTGTGATTATAAACGTAATGAAGATCTACTGGATTGCGTTCTCTAATGGTAACTCTCTATGGAATTTCACCTTGTAGTTGAGAGAGCGAGTCTTGAAGAAGAGTTGAAATGTCTGAGTTTTCTTTTCCCTCACTGGAACCTAGTATCTTTTGATTAGAATTTTACATGTAACTCTATTTTCGAATGCGAGCGCATGACCTATATTAGCGATTATTATGCCATATCACTAAAAATATAATTTATTAATATATTTTATTTTTATCATATATAATAGTAAATATTTATTACAAATGAATTTCTATTATATAAAACATTATATATAAATATTATATGGTAAAATATTTCATTAAATATTAATATTCAACATGTGCAAAATCTTATTTCATATTAATAATATTAAATAAAATGAATTATCTAGTCGTATTTATAATGAAGAGTGGGGAAAGTTTTGGAAAATTGATTGGCACCCAAAAGAAAGACAAACTTATGCTAAGGCACATTATCTTTTAAAAATATTATTCTAATTCTTATCTTTTAAAAATAAACTGGTTATTTGGGGAAACATAAAATTTTCACATCATCAAAAAAGCTATTAAATTTAAATAAATAAATTTTATTTTTATAATAAAGATAATAATATTTATTTATATTATAGTTCTAATTATATCTATTAAACTTAAAATGTTAATTGAAAATTCATTTTTCATTGAAAATATATATTAAAATTATTCTATAAATTAGAGAATAATATAAAATATTTTACTTTAAACAATAAATTATCAATTAATTAATATAACAAAAAAAATACTAAACTATACACTATAGATAAATAAAATATTTTAAATATCGAATTATTAAATTAAATTTTAAAAGTATAAATTAGAAATGGAAAATTATTAGACTAATAATAGAGAATTTACATAACATACCTTTTTTTAAAAAAAAAAAATACTTTATAGGGTATTCAATTAATGACAAAAAATAAAGATATATAAAAAAAATATATTGGTTTAGTTTACCAACATGAATGTTCAAATAGTACAACCATTTATATTGTATCAAGTCAATAGTAAAAATTATATTCTAAAGTCAATTAAAATTTGTATATCCTAAAATTATATTTTCATTCTTAAAATATCAGAAGATGAAAAATTTCATTCTAGTCTCATCAAATTTTTTTTTTATTTTATTTTTGTTAGTTAATATTTTTTAAAGTAATATTTAATTATTTCTTGTAGAAAGTTATTTAGAACTAAACCTTTCTTCCGAATTTAATATTTTAGAGTATATTTATATTAGTTTTTGAATTATAGTAGAATTATTGATGCTATTTTGATTTTTCTTTCGAGTAATTATTTGTAAAATAGAGAAAAACAACAAAGTAATTTGGTGGACAAAATCTCTAATACTTAAGTCAATCAAATAATTTAAGATGAGTTTAGAAATTTATCGATATAGTTTTAGGACAGAGTAATTATTGTTTTAGACGAGGAAACTAGAACTTTAATTTAGAATGGATTTTGAGAGTCTGTTTAGTTAAGTGCTCATTTTTTAAGCTATTTTTTCTCTCTATAGTTTCGATCTTAATATCCTTAGTCTACCACTATTCTACGAATCTTTAGATTCAATCTTTTTTTTTTTTAATCGTGTTAATATCTATCCTTCAATGATTTTTGAATCTGTTAATATCTAACCTTTGAAGGATATTATGTTGGGAAGATAGAGGGTCGTTCCTTTGCTTCCTATTCATTTCCTATAAAAAGCTGTGTGAGCTTCATTTGCCCACACTAAGCATTTGCAAGCTTCTCCTTTTCATAAATAGCAAAAGTACCCTATAATTGATTGTAAAATTCAATAATTAGGTTTATTAAAAATTAAATAATTTTATTAATTAATAACAATCAATTAATTAAATGTAAAAGAAGGAGAGAGAATAGATTGAGGGATTGCTAATCTGAAACCTGATATACCAGATTAAAGTGAATTCCTTTAAAACTTGAGTGATTTTATTGAAACAAATGCAAATGAAACAAATTTCAAAGTTTAGGAACCATAGATAAAATTACCCTTTAAGGGAATGAACCTTACTATACGCGTTCTTAACGCGTAGCAGAGTAAATAATTGATGGTTGGTATTTTTATCTAATGCTTCTCCGTTTTGCAGAGGAAATTTCTCCTTGGTTTATCAATTTTTGTCTATAAAGACAGTAATGATGGGTTCAAGCATCAATCCACAACCATGGCAGTTTCCTCTGCAAATTCAGAGCAATTTTTCAAATCATGCATTATTTTAAAAAAAATTATCAATTCAGACAGAATCCGAAAATATTTTCAGATTCTGTGTGTTAACGCCAGGGGTTCGCCAGTCAGAATGCCGAACACGCCAGTTCGACACTAATAGTGTCGAACAAATGGCAGTTCGACAGCATAAGTGGCGAACTTGGGCTGATGCAACTTGTTCGGCACTCTTGATGCCGAACAAGCTGACCTGGCTACCCGCTGTAAGCAGAAAACTCTTCGGCACTTATAGTGCCGAAGAGTGCCCTGCATGCTTTGTAGATTCATGTGAGCAATTTTTCAAATCATGCATTATTTTTAAAAAAATTATCAATTCAGACAGAATCCGAAAATATTTTCGAATTGTGTGTGTTAACGCCAGGAATTTGCCAGAACACGCCAGTTCGACACTAATAGTATCGAACAAATGACAGTTCGGCAGCATAAGTGGTGAACTTGGGCTGATGCAACTTGTTCGGCACTCTTGATGCCGAACAAGCTGATCTAGCTGCTCGCAGCAGAAAACTCTTCGGCACTTATACCGAAGAGTGCCCTGCATGCTTTGCAGATTCATGTACCTGCATACTTTAGAAAAACACAAAAATAATTTTATAAAAATAAAATAAATTTAAAAGGAAAATAAATGATGGATTAAATAATTTATTAATTTAATTTAAATTTTTTTAATTATATTTATTTTTAAATTTATTAAATTTTTTAAAAATTATTAAATTCTATTTTCTTAATTATATTTATTTTAAAAAATTACATTGTATTAGATATTAAAAATTATTTAAAATAACTTTAACATAAAATAAAATTAATACTAATCAATTTACATAATATTATAATATAAAAATAAAATAAAATTAATACTAATCAATTTATATAATATTATAATATAAAAATAAAAATAAAAATAAAATAAAAGCACTCTTCAGCACTATAAGTGCCGAAGAGTTTACAGCGGGCAATCAGGATAGTCAGATCAGCTTGTTCGGCTTCAAGAGTACCGAACAAGTTGTATCAGTCCAAGTTCCCCATTTATGCTTCCGAACGGTCATTTATTCGACACTATTAGTGTCGAATTGGCGTGTTCGGCATTCTGATTAGCGAATCCCTGGCATTAATACAGAATTCGAAAATATTTTCGGATCTTATCTGAATTGATAATTTTTTTTAAAATAATGCATGATTTGAAAAATTGCTCGCAAATTCACCTACACACAACATAAATCAAGAAATTCAACTTTCTGAACGTAGCCCAGATGAGATTCAGTCTGTACCTGGAACAAGTTATGGAGTTGATCGGAGGTTTAGCCTGAGAATCCAAAACTGTTTCCAAATCCAGGGCTCTCCTGGGGATGAGCAATTTGGATTTGACGAAGAGAATGGGATTTCTTGGACAAGGATTCAGGTGGAGGGATCTGAGCAGTGCATCGTACGGTGTTTTTCTGGTGACCATCTCATTCCCGATTAGTGACGGATTCAGAAGTCAGGAGCCTAATTTAATTTATTTAACAAAATTTTTAAATTTATTTTTTTAAAATTTTTTTGGTTAATACAGATATTAAAAATAAAATTTTCAAATTGAGAGTCAAAATAAAGAGAAAATTTTCATAGATAAAATTTGACGAGTGAATGAATTTTTTCATTTATTTTTTTTTTATAATTTGAATAGTTTAATTTATTATTCATATAAATATTATTTAATTTTATCTATATTTATAATTTATTTTTAAATAAAATTAATCCAATTCATAACATATTAAACTCATTTTTTTAAAATTTTTTATATTTAAATAATTTATAAAAATATTAAATAATTTAACTATTACTCTTAATATTTTTGTAAAAACAATTAAAATTTATTTTTTATAAATTTAAATAATCTAATATATAATTTCAATCACATAAATAAAAGTAAATAAAATTAGTTATTATTAAAAAATAATTATAAAAAATAAAATATAAATATTCTTGAAAAGAAAAAATATTAGTATACTTAAATTGAAATATAAAAAATTAAAAATAAATTTTTTAAATTAGAGCGGAATGAAATAATTTATTGCTATAAAAATAATATTTAGTATTGCGATTTTATTTATGAAAGAATGATTATCAAGTTTTTAAATTTTTGAAAATTCACTAGTTCATTTTTTATATCAAAATTATACAAGTAAGAATATTTTTATATTTTATAAAATTAAATTATTTAATAATTTATTAAAAAATTATTAGTGAATTTATTTAGACTTTAATAAAAAAAATCAAATAGTATAGATATTTAATCTTATAAATACTAAATAATACATATATTTAAATTATATGGATAAAAATATAAATATTTAATATAAATTAATGGTATAATTTTCAAATAGGTATAAACTAATAGATTTTTAAAAAATTTAGAGATTTAATCATAATTTTTCTTTCATTTATTTAAAATTAAAAAAATTACAAAAATATACCTAAAAAATTTAAAAATTTTCAAAATGCCATGACCTCTTGGCTCTACTGTGGGTACGTTCGATGTTCTCAACGTTGGACCAATTTTAACTGAGAAGCTGAAACCCAACAAATACAAAACTGGGACAATCATTTGCTGTAACATCTCAACTGGCAGGCTCCCTCTTGGCAGTCACAAAACAGGGCTCAGCTTCAACTCCGAGAGTTGGTGTGCAAGCTCTGTTGTATACTTCTGCGCTAACAAATGCTGTAGGGTTTTTTGCTTCTCTGGGTGGGCATTGGCTTTGTAGCAAAAGAGCAGGCTCTGCTCAAATTATGTGTAACCTATACCAAAAGCAAAATCTTTGAGACATGGATCAAGTCTAACAACTTTTCTTAACTTAGATTGTGAAAAGCATGCATGCCAAAGGATAGATGAGTATATTATTATGACTAGATTCACAGTCAAAGCTGATAACTATTGGAAAGTAACATTGAATTTTGCAAAGACACCATAGTAGGCAATGCCTAAAAATATGGGGAGCAACTAGTACCATACTCCAATTAGAAAAAGTGACGGACAAAAACTATTCCAAGATAAAGAGTAACGAATGTACTTACAGATGCTTTAAAATGAGAATTTTGTGGCAAGTGTGCCTTTTCAGGATGGGTTGAAAGCACCTGGGTCTGAAGCTTAACAATTTTGAAGATGTGGGAATCGGTGAATCCATATACCCTGAGAAGCCTAAGTATTGTCTGGTCTTTCTGGATCATAACACATCCTAGGGCCATCGACATGTATTTATTTGATATGAGACAGTAAATGTGCTCATTCAAATTAGAAGATGCCCCTGATGAAAAGGATCTGATTATAAGTAATGGGTGGAGAAGAAGAATACCCAGTTGAGCATTTGAGATCAACAAAGAAACAACCTTATTCAAAGCTAATCTGGAACTGTTAAAAACAAATATTGCAGGACATACTTGCACTCTTATACAATTCAACTTTTGAATTCCTACTTAATGCATGACACTATCCTCTAAAGCCATAATGTTTAGAATTAGAACATCCCACTTTGAGTTCCACATTAACACATTTGGCACTGTTTATGTCTCTTCCTGTAGGCATAACCCAAGAGTAGGAAACTCAATAGATGATACGTTAGCAAGGTTCAACAAGCTACACAATTTTGGACCTGGACTATAATCTTCAGCATGAGGAAAGGAAAGCCATCAAGATGTCTTACCAAAAACAAAATATAAGCAATTTAGTTAAACCATAAAAATAAAAAGCCGTCCAACAAATTAATGAAAAGTTCAATTAGCTATCAAAGCCATTGTTAATATTATCAATTCAGTGAAATAGTACCTTCAAACCAAAATTCTATTAAATTAAACCATAAAAGTTAGTCCTCCACAATGATAGTGACAAGTTAAACAAGAAGGATCCACATAGCCAACCCGAATAGTTTGGGATTAAGGCTTAATTATAGTTATCAAGTTAACAAAGGTACTCATTCACGCTTTGCTAATTGACCAAGGAAATTAAGGGACTCAATCAGAAAACATCATCGCATGGAAATCCACAGGTTTAAGATTGACATCCAGTGCTATGTATTTCCTACCGCAAAACCGCAGATGTATTATCAAAGCCAAAACCAAGATCTGCAAGACCCATTTTTCCTTCAAGGAGATCCAACAATTGAGGCACCTGATCCTGATACTTGATCACAAACCTTTTTCAGAAGCACTTTTTAGAACACGTCAAGACCGAGGATATTTTGATATCTTCCTCGATCAAACCTTTTAAAAGCAGAACTCTTATGACTGAACATCTAGGTATAATCCTTGTCTCCAAACCATAACCCAAAACAACTGGAACTCTAGCAACAGCAGCAGGCTGCCAACCCATCTTGCACACAAGAAAATTCATGGTGGACATAATATTCTTTTCAGACAGACGCATAGAACATGGAAATTTTCTGAAAATTGTTGAAATCTCTTCTTCTGATAAATTTACCCCACCTCCTAAAAACCTCCATTCTTTGTTCCCATGTTTTCTGCCTCGTTTCAAGCAAAACTTGGAGCGCAGAGACAAATGCAGATTTTGAAGGATCAAATCCTATTTTAGTGACTTTCTTAACCCCTTCAGCAAACTTGGTAGCTTTTTGGCACATAGTAAAGGGATGACAGGTGACCAAGTAAGAGATGGCAGATTGTGGAATTCCAAGCTCTTTTAAAAGTGATAAATTGACGTTAAAGTCTTCATGCGAAAGCATTATAGGATTTCTTACCACGCGTTTTAAGCTCTTAACTACTTTCTCATCAGAAACAAGTACACTTTTAAGGATATTATAATGTGGGATCTGAAATCTCTTTATACTTCGAACCAATAATTCTGGCTTCTGAGAAACAATTAAGGGAAGGTCTGATCTTGAAACCCCTACAGAATGCAAAAACTCAAACTTGGGCAGAAGTGTCCTTTCAGGATGGCATAAAAGCAATTTGGCACGCAGCTCAACAATTTTGGAGATGTGGGAATTGGTGAATCCATGTTCCTTGAGAAACCTAAGTACTGAATCTGGTCTTTCAGGGGTTTCAAATTTTATCCTCTTAGAGGCGGATTCAGCAGATTTTAGGGTCAATCCACATGAATTTATGAGATATGAGACTGTAAATGAGTGGCCATTCAAATTAGAAGATACATCAGATGAACATGGTCTGATTATAAATAATGAGTGAAAAGCAAGAATACCCAGTTGGGCATCTGATATCGACAGAGAAACGCTCTTATTCAAAGCTAATTTTGAACTGTAAAAACCAGGCATTGCAGGATACTCACAGATATTTTCAGAGTGAAGCAGCTAAGCTTTAGGCTCTACCCATGTTCATGTTCAATCAATTCTCCTTCATCAGTAGCGAACAGTAAACCATCAAGCGAAGGACAAAGAAATTTTGAGGATTTTGCTCGCCATTTTCTGGGCGAATTGCATTGGAATAATAGCCCAAACGCTCCAGTTTTATACCTTTCTTATCTTCTTTTCTAGTTCTCACAATCTAAAACCTAAAACTAATCAATATGAAGAGGACAAATAAGTAAAATTGATTGAGGCTTTGCTAGGCGGTTTTGCGTACACCAGGATTAGGGCTGAGGTTAGCATGAAGGGTTAAAGCCAAATTTGCGAGATCCATCGACAGAATATCAAATATAAATAACCGGCCTGAGAATTGAATTCCAAACCTGAAATTCGAGAATCGGGATTGTTCTCAAAGGTATTTACACCCTACCCGGAGCTCAACTGTGAACAGAAATGGAGTCTCCGAGGAGAGAGAGAGACGGGGAATAAGGGTTGTGGAGAGAGACCGAGGGTGGGGAGCAGGGTCACCGGAAAAATAGTTATGCATTTGAGATTTGACGCCTATGTGGCGGTTAGAGTCCGTCCCTAGAGCGTGTCACGACTTGGCGCTTTACGCAAGAGGGCAGGTTTATTTATTTATTTTTTAAATTAGCTTGGCGCTTATTACATAAGCATCCGGTTTGCATAGAGAGTGGTTGGATAAATTTAAATTAGCGTGATCTCCTCTTTCAAGCGCACTGTATCGACGCCTATTAAATAATGATTTCTGTTGAATATTGTCAGAATCTTCAATATCATCCTCTCTTATGGATAAATTTAAATTAAGAAATTGAGATGGAGGGCTTAAACTCTCTCCCCAGCTGAATCTTAAATTGCAAAACTAAAATCTTCTACAAAAATAACCGAAAATAACCCCTCCCCCAATTCGTTCTGGTTGCGAACCACATTAAAATTCAATATAAGTCTAAGTTTTTAAAATATAAAATACAAATAAAAAAAACAAAAAATTAGAGGGAAAAGTGTTTTTAAATTTATACCGTTAGCTATTTCATATATGATTACTCGTCAAACCAAAACAAAATATTTTTTTTTAATAGGTGTAATTCGTTGGATATAAATTTAATTTTTCATTTTTTTTTATTCCTTAGAATTTATTTTTATCGTTTCTAGTGGTATTAAGATATCACTGTGTCAAAATATTTTATCTATAAATAAATGGTTGAAGAAAATAACTCAAAAAAATTTAAAGAAAATAAATTAGATTTATGGAGTATATGTCTACACAAAAAAGAAAAAAAGTCGAACGAAGTGTTAACCATGTGTTCTCTCAAATCTAATCATAATTATAAGGAGTTGAAGTAAATAATTAATAAGATAGAGAAGTAGGTCTTGGCGTCCACCTTGCACAGTAACTCTCAAAATTCTCCATATGTGAAAATTGACTCAATTCTATATATGAATTATATAGATAAATGCAATCAAGGATAATATTTGTATTATATCAGAATCTAGCGTAGGTCCTGAAATCTCCGTTTTCTTTAAGAATCCGATACTTTGACAACAAGAATTTTTAAAAGCCGATGTTACGTCATATACATCATTCGGAATAAGTTGAGAAAGTGGGGCGGACTGTAGAGTTCAACATGCCTGTAAACATTTTGTTATCAAGCTTGACATTTTAAAAAGTTTATTTATTAATTTTAATAATTAAATATTAAAAAATATCTAAAATGCTATTAATACAAAGTAATTAATTAATATAATTTTTATAAAATTGAATCAATCGATGAATTTTTTTAAATTTAAAAATTAAATAATAAAATAATTAATGAAAAATTAATTAATAAATTTTTTAAAATTTTATAAACATTTTAATTTTTTTTGAAAAAATAGATTAAATAATGAAATTTTCAGTGATATAGGATTAAATAGTTAAATTAAAAAAAAAAATCATTAGCATTAAATTGTGTGGGACTTGGTGGAGGAGCCATCCAACAGCTCTCTTGGTCTAAGTTTTGTAAAGCAAGTATAATGGAGCTGCACATCTTCCAGTTGTTACCAAGTGAGGAGGCTGCCCTAGAATTTGGAGGAAAATTTGAGGTTTGGCTGGAGGAAAGAGGATTCTTAATAACCTATAATGTAAAATAAATGTAAAACCAACATACAATTTCATATATTTATATTATATATTCATATAAATTCGATCTAAATTTATTTTCTATAAGTAGTTTTTATAACACGAATACAAACCTGAAGTAGCTCATTTTTGAAAATACAACTAGTATATAAAATTTTCTTAACTATAAAAATTAAAGTTTTGTTTATCTAGTTTTTTTTTCTTCCAATTACATCCTTTAAATTTAAAATTTCAGTAATCAACCTTTTAACTCTTTTTTTAGTTAAAGTATTTAATCATCATCCCATTTCCCTTCACATAAACCCAAAAATTAAAAAAATAAATAAATTCAAAGGGAAAAAGAAGAAGAATCCCACTAGATCTGCAATTATTTTTCTTCCACTCAAATCAAGTCCTAGGTCTAGAATAGCAAAAAATCCTTAGAAACTGCTGCTTAACAAAAAGTTCTTGATTAAGCCTTCGGCAGAAAACCAGTGACTGAGCATCTGGGGATGATTTCTTCAACAAGAAATGCTTGTGCATAGAGTGATAGGTGCAGAACAACCCCACCTGTTCCCTAGACAAATAGAATGAAGCATGTGTAGACATATATACCACCAAGGAGCATTATTAAAATTGTCATGGTCTTAACTTGATACAGTAGTTAAGGTCATTTTCAATTCCTGCTTAGTACATATGACACTTTCTGTATCCTCTATAAAGACATAATAGCTTTAGAGCACTCCACTTTGTGTTCTTCATTAACACATTTGCTACTGTTTATATCCCTTCCCATAGGCATAAACCCTTGATTCTTTTCTACACAATTTAGCAAGCTTCAACAAGCTACACAGTTTTGGTAACAATATAATGCACCCCAATTTATCTTTAGGCCTTGTCTGAAGAAAGGGAAGCCAATCAGCCATCATCTTTGTCTTACAAACACAAAATATAAGCAAGCACTCAAAGCTTAATAGTTGAAGTAAACGACCGAACGATCAGGGGAAAAAGAAGCCATCCAAGGACCAAGACAGTATTGAAAAGTGAAATTTAGTTCCCAAAGCTACTCATATCATCAGTTCTGTGAAGTAGTACCTTTAAATGAAAATGTAATAAACTTAACTATCAAAAGTAATCCTCTAAGATAATAATGACAAGTTAACAATGCTGCTCATACAAGCTTTGCTAGTTCACCATTAAGGGACTCAAATCATAAAAGATCACCAAATGGAAATCCCTAGATTGACACTGCATGCTACATATTTCCTAATACAAAATTGCAGGTTTATCATCAAAATCAAAGTCAAGTTCTGTGAGCCCCATCTTTCCTTGGAAAATATCCAACAATTGGGGCACCTGATCTTGATACTTGTTTACAAATCTTTGCAAGAAGCTTTTTTCGCAGCTGGTCAAGATCGAGGGTATGGGGATATCATCCTTGATCAAACCCTTCAAAAGCAAAACTCTCACAACTGAACATCTAGGCATAATCCTAGATTCCAAACCATAGGCCAGAACAACTGGAACTCTACCAACAGCAGCAGGCTGCCAACCCATCTTGCATACAAAAAAATTCATTTTACGCATAAGATTCGTTTCAGATATAGCCATAGCCGAGGGACTCTTTCTGAAAATTGACCAAATCTCTTCTTCAGAAAAACCCCACCTCTTGAAAGCCTCCATTTTATGATCCCATGTTTTCTGCGTCATTCCAAGCAAAACATTGAGCGCCTTAACAAATGTGACTTCTGAAGGATCAAATCCTGTTTTAATAATTTTCTTAACACCTTCAGCAAAATTCAAAGCTTTTACGCACATAATCATGGGATGATAGGTGACCAACACAGAGATGGAAGACTGAGGAATTTGAAGCCCTCTTAAGAGTGATAAATTGGCAAAAAAATCGCTCTCCGAAAGCACTATAGAAGCTTTTAACAAGCGTTTCATACTCTTAATCACTTTTTCATCACAAACGAGTATACTTTTGAGGATATGATAATGTGGGGACAGATATCGCTCTATACTTCTACACAACAATTCTGGATTCTTAGAAACAATTATTGAAAGCTCTTCTCTTGAAACACCAATAGAATACAGAAACTCAAGTTTGGGCAAAAGAATCCTTTCAGGATGAAGTAAAAGCATTATGGGCTTCATCTTAACAACACTGGAGATTTGGGAATTGGTGAAGGCATGTTCTCTGAGAAGCCTAAGTACTGAATCTGGTCCTTCAGGAGTTTTAAGACATACCCTCTTAGAGATAGTTTGAGCAGATTTTAGGGTTAACCCACATGAATTTACGAGATAAGAAACTGTAAATGAGCGATCATTCAAATTAGAAGATTTGATAGATGAAAAGGATCTGATTACGAATATTGATTGAAAAGGAAGAACACCCAGTTGAGCATTTGAAACAAAAAGAGGAAAAATATTATTTAATTGTAACCTTGAACGGAAAAAACCAAACATTGCAGGCTACACCGGGAAAGAGCTTAGCTTTAGGGTTTACCAGGATCAGTAGCTGAGATATTCTCCATCGTGAGATCTGAAAAGTAAATTATCAAGCCGATGAAGATGGCTAAATGCTAAATGGCCTTCTTCTTCTTCCATTTCCCTAACTTAAACGAACGAAGAACTTCCCGTGGTCTTTCATACATTTCGAGCATCCATCTGATGGCCTGCGTTTATGGCCGTTTCGTTCTGTTTGCACTATATATATATATATATGCGTGTGTTCTCAATTTACTGAGAAGTATATTTTCTAAGAACACTTATTTTCTATAAAAAAAAAATGAAAATTACAGTTTTCTTATAAAATAGAAAACTGAAAATTATTTTATATAAGTAGATACACCCTAAATGTCGCTTGTTGTTATGCTTTTACATTTTAATTTAAATATTTAAATTTTAAATTTATTATTCAAATCTTTTCATTTAGATATATTTTTAACTAAATTTTAAAATCAATATATAATTAATTTTTGTGTATATAGTATGAAAAAAAAATAATTAGAGAAAATACAATAAATCAATATATAATTAACCTTAACACTTTCGACAATATATAAATAATTATCATCTATTGATAAAAACACAATAAATTTTTATTAGAAATAAATGATCTAATATACAAATTAATTACTTCTAAATAAAGTATAAAAGTTAATTAAAATATAAGATAATAATTATATTACTAAGCTAAATATTATTCTACTAAATAATTTACTTTAAAAAATTGAATATGAAAAGAGTTAAATTTTATTAGAATGATGGGCGAGGTAGAATAGGGGAGGAAAGATTGAAGCGTCCGCTTTTTTTGTGCGGATAAAAATGTCAATCGACTCGGGCCTAACGCTTATATAATAAGCATAGACTCTTTTAAAAAGAGAAAAATAAATCAATATGACACTTGTGTGAAGAGTGTTAAATCTTAGCGTGCGTTACGGTCAAATTCCAAATATATAAATATTTTATTAGATGTAAATTAAAAGAGTGTTAGATAATTTTTGTAATAGTTTGTGTGAATGAGTCAGCTTCCTAAGACTCGAGTTTTTTTATTTTAGAAAAATTCCAACAACAATCATTTTTTAAGTCACTTTTTAATAATATTTATTTTATTAGTTGAAATATAGTTATTATATTAATATTAATTATTATTTTCTCTCTTTAATGTGTTGTAGGATCACTTTTTTTCTAATATTTTTCTCTTCTTTAATGATGTAGCTGCTCAATTATGAAGAATTTAAGTAGATGGCTTGAAGTCATGTAGACAAATGATGTTGGTAGATTCCTTGTAGTTCCTCTTTTACATTTGAGCGATTTACAAGATATTTGTAGCTATATCATTGATAAAGCCAAGTAATATCTTATGAGTTGGTCTAAATATTATCTCTCTCGCTTGCATAATCACAGCTATTAGGTTGTTAGAATTTTAAAATTTAAATGCTTTAAATTGGGAGAAAACAAGAAGATCAGGCGACTCTCTTACCCTCAATAACCTGCTGTCCATATTTATGCCTATTGCTATGTGCGTAATTTAGATTGGAAACTGATCTTTCATTAAGGGTGTAGAGAGGCCAATAGGTGCGCTCGCATCATAGTCGAAGCAAGACTTGACTGCACCGAAAGTGTTCACGAACTTCAAGTGTCAATTGATTAATGTTGCATATTCGCGCTCAGTCATCACTCAATTCGTGAATTAGTTTCTCAATTTTTAAAATTAGTTTAAAACAGAAAATGATCCGATAATTGATTCTAATGATCGAGTGTGTCAAATGAATGTTGATGCAAGATGTGAACATGACATTTACGTGTTATGTAATGTGTACTGAGTTTTGAGATTTTAGTTTATAAATGGCTCACGATTTTTAATGGTGATAAACAATCTAACACTCGATGAATTTTACTTGACAATAATAAAAAAAGCCTATATGAAAGGATAAAAAATTAACGTCGTTACGAACACTTAACTGCCACAAATCAATTATTCTCGTAGTAACTTAGACATTTTAAAAAGTTTATTAATTAATTTATCTATTAATTTTAACTATTAAATATTATAAAAAGTCTAAAATATTAGAGAATAATTATTTAACAACTAAAATAAAATTAATAAAAAATTAATTACTAAATATTTTAAAATTTATAAACATTTTAATATATATATATTTTTAAAAAAAAATTAAATAATGAAAATTTCAGTGATACAGGACTAAATAGTTAAATTATATATAAAAAAATTCATATGCATTAAATTGTGCTTGTATAATTAAATTGTGTGGGGAGCTGGTGGAGAAGCCAACAGCTCTATTGGTCTAAGTTTTGAAAAGCAAGTATAATGGAGCTGCACATCTTCCAGTTGTTACCAAGTAAGGAGGCTGCCCTAGAATTTGGAGGAAAATTTGACGTTTCGCTGGAAAAAAGGATTCATATGGATCTATAATATAAAAAGAAAGTGAAACTAACATTCAACTCTACGTATTTATATCATATATTCATAGGTGCAGAACAACCCCACCTGTTTCCTAGACAAATAGAGTGAGCTTCCTTCGGGGGCGTGCCCCATGAGCCGGTCCTTTGAAATCTCGAAAACCCAGTCCTTTGAAATCTCACATCCATCAAGGTCTTAACTTAATGCAGTAGCTACGGTCAGTGTGCGTCTATCATTTAACAAAAAAAAAAAGGGTAAGCCAGAAATGCAAATCTACATGGTTAAGAGAATCAAGATGCAATTTTTTCAATCCCTGCTTAGTACATATGACACTTTCTATATCCTCTATAAAGACATAATAGCTTTAGAGCACTCCACTTAGTGTTCCTGCTTAACATATTTGCTACTGTTTATACCCCTTCCCATAGGCATAAACCCTTGATTCTTTTCTACACAATTTAGCAAGCTTCAACAAGCTACATAGTTTTGGATAACAATTTAATGCACCCCAATTTATCTTTAGGTCGAATCTGAAGAAAGGGAAGCCAATCAGCCATCATCTTTCTCTTACAAAACACAAAATATAAGCAAGCACTCAAAGCTTAATAGTTGAAGTAATTGACCGAACGATCAGGGCAAAAAAAAGCCATCCAAGGACCAAGACAGGATTGAAAAGTGAAATTTAGTTCTCAAAGCTACTCATATCATCAGTTCTGTGAAGTAGTACCTTTAAATGAAAATGTAATAAACTAAACTATCAAAAGTAATCCTCTAAGATAATAATGACAAGTTAACAATGCTACTCATACAAGCTTTGCTAGTTCACCATTAAGGGACCAAATCATAAAAGATCACCAAATGGAAATCCCTAGATTGACACTGCATGCTACATATTTCCTAATACAAAATTGCAGGTTTATCATCAAAATCAAACTCAAGTTCTGTGAGCCCCATCTTTCCTTGGAAAATATCCAACAATTGGGGCACCTGATCTTGATACTTGTTCACAAATCTTTGCAAGAAGCTTTTTTCGCAGCTGGTCAAGATCGAGGGTATCGGGATATCATCCTTGATCAAACCCTTCAAAAGCAAAACTCTCACAACTGAACATCTAGGCATAATCCTAGATTCCAAACCATAGGCCAGAACAACTGGAACTCTACCAACAGCAGCAGGCTGCCAACCCATCTTGCATACAAAAAAATTCATTTTACGCATAAGATTCGTTTCAGATATAGCCATAGCCGAGGGACTCTTTCTGAAAATTGACCAAATCTCTTCTTCAGAAAAACCCCACCTCTTGAAAGCCTCCATTTTATGATCCCATGTTTTCTGCGTCATTCCAAGCAAAATATTGAGCGCCTTAACAAATTTGACTTCTGAAGGATCAAATCCTGTTTTAATAATTTTCTTAACACCTTCAGCAAAATGCAAAGCTTTTAGGCACATAATCATGGGATGATAGATGACCAATACAGAGATGGAAGACTGAGGAATTCGAAGCCCTCTTAAGAGTGATAAATTGGCAAAAAAGTCGTTCTTCGAAAGCACTATAGAAGCTTTTAACCAGCGTTTCATACTCTTAATCACTTTTTCATCACAAACAAGTACACTTTTGAGGATATGATAATGTGGGGACAGATATCGCTCTATACTTCTACACAACAATTCTGGATTCTTAGAAACAATTATTGGAAGCTCTTCTCTTGAAACACCAATAGAATACAGAAACTCAAGTTTGGGCAAAAGAGTCCTTTCAGAATGAAGTAAAAGCACTATGGGCTTCATCTTAACAACACTGGAGATTTGGGAATTGGTGAAGGCATGTTCTCTGAGAAGCCTAAGTACTGATTCTGGTCCTTCAGGGGTTTTAAGACATACCCTCTTAGAGATAGTTTGAGCAGAGTTTAGGGTTAATCCACATGAATTTACGAGATAAGAAACTGTAAATGAGCGATCATTCAAATTAGAAGATTTGATAGATGAAAAGGATCTGATTACGAATATTGACTGAAAAGGAAGAACACCCAGTTGAGCATTTGAAACAAAAAGAGGAAAAATATTATTTAATTGTAACCTTGAACGGAAAAAACCAAACATTGCAGGCTACACCGGGAAAGAGCTTAGCTTTAGGTTTTACCAGGATCAGTAGCTGATATATTCTTCACCGTGAGATCTGAAAAGTAAATTATCAAGCCGACGAAGATGGCAATGCTAAATGGTCTTCTTCTTCTTCCATTGCCCTAACTGAAACGAACAAAGAACTTCCCGTGGTCTTTCATACATTTCGAGCATCCATCTGATGGCCTGCGCTTTTGCCGTTTTGTTCTGTTTGCACTACATATGAAATATATGTGCGTGTTCTCAATTTACTGAGAAGTATATTTTCTAAGAACACTGATTTTCTATATTTTTACTTATTTTCCATAAAAAATGAAAATTACAGTTTTCTTATAAAATAGAAAATAAAAAATTATTTTCCATAAATAAACACACCCAAAATTTCACATGTTTTCATGCTTTAGCATTTACATTTGAATTTTGAATTTATTACTCAAATTTTTTCATTTAAATGCAATTTTAACTAAATTTTAAAATCAATACATGATTAATTTTTGTGAATATGGTATGCCCAAAAAAGAATAGTGAAAAATATTCTCATTTTCTAGATTAAATCTATAAAAAAATAACTAAAAAAAATTATTTATACCATTTGAATTGGGGAAGATGTGAACTAGAAGAGAAGCCATATTATTTTAACAAAAAGAGAGAGATCTCCTCCTAAAAAAAGTAAAAAGTAAAAAGTTGAAAATAGAGAGAATATCTCCTTAAAGTTTAGAGAAAGATCACACTATTTTGTATTTTTTGAGATAAATCTTTCTAAGTATTTGAAAACATATATTTTTAGAAACATTGAGTAAAATTTAGAGTTAATCTTAGGATTTTCAGAAGTTAGATAAAACCAATATATTTAACTAATTCAATCCAATCAGATTAGATAAAAGTCTCTCTCTCCTTTCCTCTCGTTCTTTGTTTCTTCTTGGAGCTAATTCTCCTTTCTCTGTCACCGATGCTGTTCAACTTCCCTCTACCCAAAAGGGGCAGAGGGAGGTCTTCTTCTCTACTTGGTTTGTGGGTTAACCCCTCTCTCACCGAGTAGGCTGTAAATATTTTTTATTTTTGTTTCTCCTCAGTTTTTCTCAGAACAAAGCTTTCATGGATGGGGTTTCCTCGTATACGTGTTCTAGGTGTTGTTTTTATCCAGATTGAATGTTTTCGTGTGAGGTCTTGGTGGATCTGAGTGTTTGGTTTGTGTTTGTCTATAGTCCTTATTTGGGTTTTGTGTTGGAAAAATATGATAAAATATTAAAACCTGAGTCGTGTTGAACAATGTCCTTAAGGATTTATTTTGCAATCTCCCAGGATTAAACAGGTCAATTCCAGGATCAGGATAATAAGAATTTATCTATAATTTATAAACTCGCAGAAAACATAGAGAAGAGAAAGAATAAAGTAAAAAAATGGGAGTGTTTTTCTTTGTAAAGAGTGGAAAAAATAGTCGTTATAAGCGGTTATAAAAATCTTGAGATAATATAATAAAATCACAACGGTCGGATTTAATATTAGATTTAAATATCAAACCTGCAACAGTAAAAAAATCTTACAAATAAAATCTTCAACGATCACAAAAACTTTTGAAATCTAAACTAATTTTACAATAATCCCCACATATTTTAAAAGATTTTTCATTGTTGGATTTAGAAATTTAGTGTATATATTTTGAATCTGGTGTCTTTTGGACTATGAACCAAACCTAGATTAATAAGAATTAACATACAGAGTAATTGGTGAAACTTTTATTTCTATGAACCAAAATGTAATACCCGGCTCGAGTCCGGCCTCGGAATTCCTGTCGTCTGGTAGAATCTCGGGTGTCGGAACCCTCGAGAAGGGTAGGACCTATGTGTTCATGTGTGTTTTCAGCGTTTTGAATGGTTTAAAGTGTTAAAAGAAATGAGTTTTGAAAGAAATCAATAAGGGAGAAATGCAAAGGTTCGGCCGCCGAAGGTCACTTTCGGCCGCCGAACATTGCATGGTTTCGGATTCACGTTCGGCTGCCGAAGGTGGTCTGGCCAGCCACCTATTTAAGGGCCAAAGGTCGATGGAAGGAGGATATTTCTCCTCCACTTGCAGCCAGAGGTGAGTTCCAGCCTCTCCCAAGTTGACTTTCATGTTTTTCATGTTTTTTACCAAATCTTTCAAGGGTTTTAAGAGTTATGGTGTGTTTTGAAGGTTTTGAGCAAAAATAGCAAGTTTGGAAGTTTGGAGCTTTGGAAGAGGTTTTCTTCATATCTCCACGTTAGGATCACTCATCCTCAAGTTATTGAGGAGGTAAGGGTGGATCCTGACCTTCTTTGATGCGTTTTGACGGTTTTATGGAAGTTTCATGGGTAGTATGCATGATTAGGTTTAGATGAGGTTTTTGGTGGTCTTTGGTGTTCAAGCATGTTTCAGTGTTATGTGCTATGTTTGTTTGGGGTTTTAGGATAGTTTGAGACCCCTTTGTGCATATATATGTGTATGTGCTAGTTGGGAGTAGTTGATATGCATGTTGTAGGTTTTTGAGCAAAGTTTGCATGAAACAGAGCAGGGTTCTGCCCATCGGGCAAAACCAGGTTCGGCCGCCGAAGGAAGGTTCGGCCGCCGAACCCCTTGTGGAGGCAGTTTCGGCTGCCAAAGCTTGCCCCCGAAACTTGGGACTTTCGTCTCTGGAGGCAAGGTTCGGCTGCCGAAAGTGCCGCCGAAGGTTGAGTTTCGTCTCTGGACGAGACTTTTGGCTGCCGAAGGTGCCGCCGAACATGCATGAGTTTCGTATCTGGAGAGGGGTTTCGGCCGCCGAACCTGCCGCCGAAAGTGCCCTGTCCAGTTTTCTTTTGCATGTTTTATGTGATTGTTTGGGGATCTTGTAGAGGGTTTTTGGGGAGTTTCTTAGAAATGTCCTTGAGTGAGTTTGGTCCCTCATTTGAGTCCACCTGTGTAGGTACGGACTAGAGGAACCCCAGAGAGCAGCAGTGAGTCCAGTTTCAGAACCTGCAGAGTCAGTTCAGAGTCAACCCGAGGTGAGTGGAACTGAACTTAATGTTTGAATATGAGAAATGAATATTTTATCATACTTCATGCATCATGAATATGCTATAGGGTGAGTGCATTAGTGTACACGAATATGATGCATTGCATTTATCCTTGTACTTGGCATTGCTCCTTGTACATTATTTCTATGACCGTATGGACATAGTACGGATTCAATAGCCCTCGACGGAAAGACCTGGAACAGCCCTACGGGGACCAGGCACAAAGACCTGGAACAGCCCTAAGGGGACCAGGCACATGGTACTTCGGTACCCCAGATGAGATGCAGTACCCAGATAGAGGGAGTGTTGATCCGTCCATACTGAGATGATGTGATTACTTGTGATGTGATACCTTTCATGAAAGCATGTTTTATCACTTGTTCTTTATCCTGTTCTACTCACTGGGCTATCGTAGCTTATCCCTCTCCCCTAACTTCAGTTGTGCAGGTTCAGAGTTCAGAGGGAAGTCAGCAGGGTACAGGAAGAGTATATAGTTTGTAATAGCTAGTGTGGACATGTATATGTAAAAAGATAATGTACAATGTATAGACTTGTGCTTGACTTAGAAGTTTTGTAATCCCTTGTTGTAGACACATGATCAGTTTATGTATGTTTCTTTTCTTATTCATATTGATGAGAAAACCAGGTTTAATATGATGAGTTATATCCGCCTTGAGTGGGAATAACATAGCAGAGATATAGTGCATGCACAGGTTAAGCCCTGGAGGAAAGAAAAGTTTTAATGGTTTGACAGAAAATGTATGATCATGTATGGGATTTCACAGGTACACAGACAGTATAGCAGGCTTACTACGGGTCCCGGCGACCTTAAGTCGATCTGGATCCTAGTGCCGGTAGCAGTTCGGTTTTCGGGCTGTTACAGATTGGTATCAGAGCCCTAGGTTCACATGGTCGGACCTATAGAGTTAGAGTTGGGCTCATAGAGGTTTAGTGGGTCAAGCACAATAGGAAAACATGTCCACTAGGATAGGATGATAGTCCTGTCTATCTGATGAGGTGCAATGCCATGCTGCATGTGTTGTTTTCCTCTATGTGTTGCTTATGTGCTCTGTTATGTGTTGTTTCCAGAGAGAGTTAAGATGCGAGGAACTCGTCGATCCGCGAGATTGACTGGAGTCCCACCTGAAAGTGAGGGTACAGCTGCTCGTCCTCCTGCATTGCCAAGGGCAAGGACTCATAGGTCAAGCAGGGAGGGAACGTCAAGAGACCCTCGAAGGTCTTCTGACGAAAGCAGAAGAGGAATAGGCAGAGGGGGAAGATCAGAAGAAGAGAGAGTTGCTGTGGAGGAAGCTCAGAGTAGAGATGTAAGTATGGGTGTAGGAAGGTCAGAAGAAGGTATGGGGGAGTCCTAGGGAGGCGCACAGGCCTCAGGGTTTGGCTATCCACCCTTTCCACAGGGCCTAGGGTATCCGATGGGAGGCACGTCGGATTACTCCAGCTTTGCCCCATATCCACCCTACATGCCCTATATGCCCTATCCTTCCTTTTATCCACCATATCATATGTATCCACCCCCACCTTTTCATCCAAGTTCAGCATCGCCTGAAGCCAGAGAACCAGTACCTCCACCACCACCACCTGAACCAATAGCCCTTGTTGTTGAAGCACAACCCAGTTCTTCAGGGGGAAGTAAGGTGAAGATGACTGAGTACTTAAAGTTGGATGCTCCTAAATTCAATACAGGAGATGATCCCTTTGAGTATCTCAGTGCAGTGAGAATGATAACAAGTGAGTTGGGAGCAGATGAGAGCAGGGCCATTGAGATGGCAGGGTTCACTTTAAAATGTAAGAAAGCCAGAGAATGGTTCAAGAACTATGTGGACCCCAGAATAGACAGTATGACATGGGAAGAGTTCGCCAATGAATTTGCTGGGTGGGCTTTCCCTGACAGTTCTAGGGAGCTCAAGGTTGTGGAGTTTGAGCAGTTGAGACAGACGGAGGAGATGAGCGTTGATGAGTATACAGATAAGTTCCTGGAATTGTTACCATACGTGGGTCAGGCGTATGATACGGATTAGAAGAAGGCAAAGAGATATGCCACAAGGCTTCATCCCAGGTATTTCTCTTTGATTCTTCATGCGGAGAAGGAGAGTTTCCACTCTATTGTGGATGCTGCTAGAAAGATGGAGGCCAGTGCCATCAGTCAGGGAGTAGTCAAGCAAGTAAAGGCACAGGCTTCTGGTACGGCAAGTGCGAGCAAAAAGAGATGGGATAAATTCAGAGGAAAGAGAGGCAAGTTCTGGAACAGGATTAAGACGGGTCTGGGAATGAGTAGCGGCTCCAGCTCTGGCACAGATCTTCCAGTTTGTAATAGGTGTGGGAGACCGCACAGAGGAGCTTGTATGTTGGGATCTTCAGCCTGCTATAGATGTGGGCAGGAGGGACATTATACACGGGAATTTCCTCAGGCGACTTTGGTTGCACCATCCCAGCAGATGACCTCAGGTAGTGTTGTACAGTCAGCAGCTTCAGTCCGTCCACCAAGCAGTGGCAGAGGTAGAGGAAGAAGGGCAGCCTCTTCATCAGGGATGGGTTCCCGAGGTGCAGGTCCGTCAGCTCCAGCACGGATTTTCACCATGACGCAACAGGAGGCAGACACTTCGAACACAGTGGTGTCAGGTAATCTCATCATTGGGTGTTCAGAGGTGTATGCTTTGATGGACCCCGGTGCTTCTCACTCTTTCATTTCTTCTAGAGCCGCAGAGAGATTGGGGTTGAGTGTATCCGAGTTAGCGTGTCCTCTCTGGGTCAGTGGACCTAGATGTGACCCATCATTGGCAGAGTCAGTCTGTCAGGTCAGTCCAGTGTTTATAGAGGATAGATGCCTTCCAGCTGACCTTGTGGTTCTAGAGTTGACAGATTTTGATGTCATTCTAGGGATGGATTGGTTATCTACCTATAGTGCTACCTTGCACTGCAGGGACAAGGTAGTGAGTCTCAGAGACCAGGATGGGTCAGAGTGTGTCTTCAGAGGAGACAGGAGAGGGACACCTAGGGGTTTGATATCAGCCCTCCAGGCGCGTAAGATGTTGAGGAAGGGGTGTCAGGGGTTCCTAGCTTATGTGAGAGAGTTAGACAGTCAGGTTAGGGAACCATCCGCAGTACCAGTTGTTTGAGACTTCCCAGATGTGTTTCCTGAAGAGCTTCCAGGACTACCACCTGATAGGGTAATAGAGTTCGAGATAGAGTTGATGCCCAGTGCCAGACCGATCTCTATTCCTCCCTACAGGATGGCACCAGCAGAGTTGAGAGAGTTGAAAGAACAGTTACAGGATTTGGTAGCTAAGGGTTTCATCCGCCCAAGTACCTCACCCTGGGGTGCTCCAGTATTATTTGTCAGAAAGAAGGATGGACCTCTTAGACTTTGTATCGACTACAGACAGTTGAACAAAGTTACTATAAAAAACAAGTATCCTTTACCCAGGATCGATGATCTATTCGACCAACTGTCAGGAGCAGGTTGTTTTTCTAAGATAGATCTGAGATCCGGATACCACCAGTTGAAGATCAGGGAAGGAGATGTCTCCAAGACTGCTTTTCGCACCAGATATGGGCATTATGAGTTCCTAGTGATGCCGTTCGGGTTGACTAATGCCCCTGCAGCATTCATGGATCTCATGAATAGGGTTTTCAGGGAGTACTTGGATCGTTTTGTGATCGTCTTTATAGATGATATCTTGGTGTACTCCAGAAATGCAGAAGAGCATGCCCAGCATCTGAGACTAGTTTTGCAAACCTTGCGAGAGCATGGCTTGTATGCCAAGTTCTCCAAGTGCGAGTTCTGGCTAAGGAGCATTGCCTTTTTGGGACATGTAGTATCAGAGGAAGGAATAGCAGTATATCCCAAGAAGGTAGAGGCAGTAGCCAATTGGCCTACACCCACGACGGTGACAGAGATCAAGAGTTTTCTGGGTTTGGCAGGCTACTATCGGAGGTTCGTTCAGGACTTTTCGAAGATAGCTGCTCCTATGACCAGACTGACCAGGAAGAATCAGAAGTTCTTATGGTCAGAGGATTGTGATGAGAGTTTTGAAGAGTTGAAGAGACGGTTAACTTCAGCACCGGTGTTAGCTCTGCCGAACAGTGATGATGAGTTCACAGTGTTCTGTGATGCATCCCGAGTGGGATTAGGTTGTGTGTTAATGCAGAATGACAAAGTGATAGCTTATGCTTCTAGACAGCTTAAGAAGCACGAGCTGAACTATCCGACACACGATCTTGAGATGGCAGCTGTTATCTTTGCACTTAAGATGTGGAGGCATTACCTCTATGGGGTAAAGTGTGAGATCTATACGGATCATAAGAGCCTACAGCACATATTAAGTCAGAGAGAGTTAAACTTGAGGCAGAGACGGTGGGTAGAATTGCTCAGTGATTACGATTGTAAGATCCAATATCATCCGGATAAGGCTAATGTTGTAGCTGATGCCTTAAGCCGGAAGTCACTTGGCAGTTTATCCCACATTGCCATAGAGAGAAGACCGGTGGTGAAGGACTTTTACAGACTCATGGATGAAGGGCTACAGTTGCAGTTATCTAGTACAGGTGCTTTGATTGCACAGATGAGAGTTACACCAGTGTTTCTAGAGCAAGTGGCTCTGAAACAGCACGAAGATCCTGAGTTAGTGAAGATTGCCAGGACTGTTCAGTCTGGCAACAGTGCAGAGTTCAGATTTGACAGTGAGGGGATTCTTCGTCACGGTAAGAGATTATGTGTACCAGATGATAGCAGTGTAAAGGAAGACATTATGAGGGAAGCTCATAATGCGAGGTATAGTGTTCACCCTGGAACCACCAAGATGTATCAAGATCTGAGAAAGGTGTATTGGTGGCCAGCAATGAAGAGGGAAGTAGCACAGTTTGTGTCAGCCTGCGAGACATGTCAAAGGGTGAAGCTAGAACACCAGAAGCCGGCTGGAATGCTTAACCCACTGCCGATTCCAGAGTGGAAATGGGAGAACATAGCTATGGATTTTGTAGTGGGGTTACCGGCGACGTCCAACAGGCTAGACTCCATATGGGTGATTGTGGATAGACTCACTAAATCTGCCCACTTCATTCCAGTCAGGAGTAACTATTCTGTGGACAAGCTAGCGCAGGTGTATGTGAATGAGATAGTCAAGCTGCATGGAGTTCCAGTGTCGATTGTATCAGATAGAGGACCTCAGTTCACCTCCAGGTTTTGGTGGAGTCTGCAAGCTGCTATGGGTACAAGATTGGATTTTAGCACTGCTTTCCATCCACAGACAGACGGTCAGTCAGAGAGGACCATCCAAACCATAGAAGATATGCTGAGAATGTGTGTGTTAGACTTTGGCGGTTCTTGGAGGCAGCATCTACCTCTGGTGGAGTTTGCCTACAACAACAGCCATCATGCTAGCATAGGGATGGCTCCTTATGAAGCTCTGTATGGGAGGAAGTGCAGAACACCTGTTTGCTGGGAAGAGGTAGGAGAGAAGGCTCTTGCAGGGCCAGCGTTAGTTGAAATTACCAGCAAGTTAGTGCCTATCATCAGAGAGAGGATCAGAACAGCGGTAAGCAGGCAGAAAAGCTATGCAGACATCCGTAGAAAGCAGATAGAATTCTAGGAGGGGGATATGGTGTTGCTAAAGGTGTCTCCGATGAAAGGAGTGGTTCGATTTGGAAAGAAAGGTAAATTAGCTCCACGGTACATAGGTCCCTTTGAGATCTTGCAGAAGATCGGGCCTGTGTCATATAAGCTGGATTTACCTGCATCGATGGAAAGGATTCACCCGGTATTCCATGTTTTGATGTTGAGGAAATTTGTGTCAGATCCAGAGAAGGTTCTCAGTGAACCTGATGTAGAGATCCTTGGCGATCTCACGTATGAAGAGCAGCCAGTACAGATCGTGGACACACATATTAGACAGTTGCAGAACAAGGAGATACCAATGGTGAAAGTCCTGTGGAACCACCATAATCTAGAAGAGTGTACCTGGGAGACACGGGAGTCGATGCTCCAGCAATACCCATATCTGTTTTGAGGTTAGTTATAGCTCATGTTTTCCCTTTTTTTATGTGTTTATGTGTTTCGTTGTTTGAGGAACATTTGAAGACGAATGTTCTTAAGGGGGGAAGAATGTAATACCCGGCTCGAGTCCGGCCTCGGAATTCCTGTCGTCTGGTAGAATCTCGGGTGTCGGAACCCTCGAGAAGAGTAGGACCTATGTGTTCATGTGTGTTTTCAGCGTTTTGAATGGTTTAAAGTGTTAAAAGAAATGAGTTTTGAAAGAAAAGCAATAAGGGAGAAATGCAAAGGTTCGGCCGCCGAAGGTCACTTTCGGCCGCCGAACATTGCATGGTTTCGGATTCACGTTCGGCTGCCGAAGGTGGTCTGGCCAGCCACCTATTTAAGGGCCAAAGGTCGGTGGAAGGAGGATATTTCTCCTCCACTTGCAGCCAGAGGTGAGTTCCAGCCTCTCCCAAGTTGACTTTCATGTTTTTCATGTTTTTTACCAAATCTTTCAAGGGTTTTAAGAGTTATGGTGTGTTTTGAAGGTTTTGAGCAAAAATAGCAAGTTTGGAAGTTTGGAGCTTTGAAAGAGGTTTTCTTCATATCTCCACGTTAGGATCACTCATCCTCAAGTTATTGAGGAGGTAAGGGTGGATCCTGACCTTCTTTGATGCGTTTTGACGGTTTTATGGAAGTTTCATGGGTAGTATGCATGATTAGGTTTAGATGAGGTTTTTGGTGGTCTTTGGTGTTCAAGCATGTTTCAGTGTTATGTGCTATGTTTGTTTGGGGTTTTAGGATAGTTTGAGACCCCTTTGTGCATATATATGTGTATGTGCTAGTTGGGAGTAGTTGATATGCATGTTGTAGGTTTTTGAGCAAAGTTTGCATGAAACAGAGCAGGGTTTTGCCCATCGGGCAAAACTAGGTTCGGCCGCCGAAGGAAGGTTCGGCCGCCGAACCCCTTGTGGAGGCAGTTTCGGCTGCCAAAGCTTGCCCCCGAAACTTGGGACTTTCGTCTCTGGAGGCAAGGTTCGGCCGCCGAAAGTGCCGCCGAAGGTTGAGTTTCGTCTCTGGACGAGACTTTCGGCTGCCGAAGGTGCCTGTAATACCCGCCTGACTCCGGTATCAGAATTCCTACCGTCTGGTGGAATCTCGGATGTCGGAGACCTCTAGAAGGGTAAAACCATGTTTTCATGAGATGTTTTAATGTTTTTGATGATTTGAATGAAAAGGAAATGAGTTTTTGAATAAAAACAACCTTGGAGGAAAGCTCAGGTTCGGCCGCTGAACCTCAAGTTCAGCCGCCGAACATGCATGTGTTTCGTGTAACAGCCCGCTTACCGGACCATCACCGGCACTAGGATCCAGATCGGCTTAAGGCCGCCGGGACCCGTAGTAAGCCTACTGTCAACTCTGAGTACCTGATAAATCCCATACATGATCATACTTAAGCTTAACACTGTTACTTACTCTTCCGTTTTTGTTTTTTTTTTTCTTTGCTTGACTATCTTTTCTTTTCTTGAAACTTTTCTCATCAACTAAGCCTGGACTATGCATGCTCTGTCTGTATGCACTCGAAGAGTGATACCTGCTATGGTACCATACAGTAACTACAGAGATAGAAAGACTACCATGCACCAAGCTTAGCTCATCATCATCACAACATTATCTCAGTCATATAAAACATAAAAGGATCATGTGCAAAGGGATAACAAGCACTAGGGCCAAGCACAATACTATAACTCAATACATAACTTGCTATTACATCATTTCTATACATTACATAAACTCTGTACTGTACATCATTATCATGTCCACTATTCTATACTATTACATATGCCTTTTACCCTTGCTATCTCTTTCTCTTTCTCTTCTCTGAGGCCCTGAAAAATGGGGTTAGGGAGAGGGATGAGCTGCTAAAGCCCAGTGAGCGGAATCTATAAAAAAACACATTTAAAACATGCTATCATATGATGCATCACTGCACAAACATTTCACATCTCGGATTGGACATGATCCCAAGACTCCCTCTGTCAGTGCCCGGCCCCCAAAGGAGCTCACACAGGTCTTTCACTAACTACTCATGGTGCCCGACCCTATAAGGGCTCTCACAGGACTCATCCAAGGTAAATGCCCGGCCCCAAAGGAGCTCACACAGGACATACAATAATGACAGACTTATGGGCTATTGAGATCGCCTCGGTCCAATCCACATATACAAGTAATAATGCAATGCATCAACTTGGTGAATACTAATGCAAAGCATCCTACATAAACATGGCATTAATGATGCATGAATCATGCTAAAACAGTTCTTATCTTTTAAAATAAAGTTCTGTTCCACTCACCTCTGTCAACTACTGAGCAGTCTCTGTAACTCTAACTCTGTGGGCCTCCTTGGTCTCTCGGGTCCGTACCTACACAGGTGGACTCAAATGAGGACCAAACTTACTTAAACATAACTCTTAGTATCTCCCCAAAACCCCTCTAAAACATCATAGGTATGCATGGAAAAATGGGCAAAAGAAGGCTGGACAGGGCACCTTCGGCGGCACTTTCGGCGGCCGAAACCCCTCTCCAGAGACGAAACTCATGCATGTTCGGCGGCACCTTCGGCGGCCGAAAGTCTCGTCCAGAGACGAAACTCATGCACTTTCGGCGGCCGAACTCCCTCTTTCGGCGGCCGAAAGTCTCTTTCTCACCCAAAAGCCTAGCTTTCGGGGGCAAGGTTTGGCAGCCGAAACTGCCTCCACAAGGGGTTCGGCGGCCGAACCTTGCTTCGGCGGCCGAACCTGGATTCTCCAGAAAGGCAGAATCCGAGCACAACTCATGCTCTCAGCCTCCAAATCCTATCAACCACCCATAACATGCATACCAACACTTCTCAACTAACATATACCATAACTCATGCATATAGAGGCCTAAAAACTAGTTCAAGCCCCAAAAACAACAACAAAACTCATCAAAGCTCATATGAGCAACATATGCTCAAACTCATGCTTATACCCCAAAACATGCCATAACCTCTTCAAAACTGCTTAAAACTTGCTTTAAACATAAGGGGAGGTGAGGATCCATGCTTACCTCTTGAAGAACTAGAGGATTGATGATCCAAGGTTGGAGATGGGGAAAAACTCAATCAAAGTCTCCAAGTGCTCAACTTTGCTTCCTTTTGCTCAAATCTCTAAAACAAAGCTCAAATCAAGTTAAAACATGCAAGATTTGAGGAAAACATGACAAAACACACCAAGGAGAGCTTGAACCTACCTTTGACCCAAAAACAGAGTGTTTACCACTCAAGTCTCGGGCAAAGGGGCTTTTGTAGTGGCCAACCGACTCTTCCTTCGGCGGCCTAACGTGCATGCGAAACCATGCATCCTTCGGCGGCCGAACTTCACCTTCGGCGGCCGAACCTGGCTTTTGTCCCCTTGGCCTTTTCATTTCAAAACTCACTTTTCTTAACTCATAACATGCAAACATGATAAAAACACTTAAAAACATCTTAAAAACCTTTCTTATACCCTTAGGGCAAGCTCCGACATCCTCGAATCCCGACTTCCAACGGAAAATCCGCCGGAACGTAGGAATTCCGATACCGGGGTCTAGCCGGGTATTACATTTCGGGTGAGCCTTAGGCCCCCGAAGGCATAAGTGAGGGAAGTCCAGGTTCGACCGCCGAACCTCAAGTTCAGCCGCCGAACATGGCATGCATGCGGAGGCACATTCGGCCCCCGAACGTGGCCTGGCCAGCCACTATAAAAAGGTCCCTTAGCCGAAAACGGGCGAGTTTTTCCCCATTTTCGGCCAAGGTGAGCTTTCCGCCGCCCCTCACCGATATTTGATGTTTTTCCTCTAGATCTTTCAAGTTTTTCACTTATTTTAACTCTGTTTTGAAGATTTGAGCTTTTGAGCAAAGTTTTGGAGCTTTGAGGTTCAAGAACTCAAATCTCTCCCAACTCCAAGTTTGGTCGCCTCTACTCTCGATCTTCAAGAGGTAAGAGTCGATCTCTAGCTTATGTTATGTTTTAAGCAAGTTTTATGAAGTTCATGGGGGTAGAATGCATGTTTAGGTTTTAGTTATGTTTATGGGTATAAATGTATGTTCATGAACAATGTGGCTTGCAAATGCTTGTGTATGTGTGTTGTAGTTGGGGTTTAAGGTAGTTTGAGACCCCTAGGAGCTTGTATGCATGTTTTGGTTGAGCTAAATGCATGATGGTATGAGTTTGAGGCTTTTGAGGCTTTTGTGCATGTTTGAACCAAGTTTCTGCCCTTTTGGGAGAAACCAGGTTCGGCAGTCGAAGGGACTTTCGGCCGCCGAACCCTCTTGTGGAGGCAGCCTTCAGCTGCCGAAGCTTGCCCCCGAAAGGAGACTTTCGTCTTTGTCTAGGAGTTTCGGCCGCCGAAAGTGCCGCCGAACATGCATGAGTTTCGCCTCTGTCTGGGAGTTTCGGCCGCCGAAGGTGCCGCCGAACCTGCCTGACTTTCGACTCTGGAGGGACTTTCGGCCGCCGAACCTGCCGCTGAAAGTGCCCTGTCCAGCCTTTCTTTGCATGTTTTGCATGGATGTTTTGAGATGTTTTAGGGGGGTTTTGGGGGATGTTTTTAGAGTTATGTTCTAGTATGTTGGTCCCTCATTTGAGTCCACCTGTGTAGGTTTGGACCCGAGGAACCGAGGACCCCAGCAGTGAGTCAGCTGCTTCAGTCAGTGTCAGAGCTAGCCAGAGGTGAGTGGAATAACTCTTATGCTTTTAAATAAATAAATCAGTTTAGCATGATTCACGCATCATGAATGCCATGAGATAATAGGGTTTTGCATTAGACTCACGAATATGTTGCATTGCATATTACATTTGATGATGTGGATGGATGTTGAATGATCCATTAGTTCCCCCTATGCTATGATGATGATGATACGGTACGGAAGACCAGTGAGGCCCATTCTACGCCCCTGGCACAGTTGGACCATGTTATGTTATGTTATGTAAGAGAAAGACCAGTGAGGCCCATTCTACGCCCCTGGCACAGTTGGACCATGTAGGGGACTATTGGTGACAAATTCATCCTTGATGTGATTAGCTGTGATGTGATGCATTTCATGTTATCATATGTTTTAAATGTTTTACTATTCTGCTCACTGGGCTTTTGTAGCTCACCCCTCTCCCTTAACCCCCAGGCTTGCAGGTACAGGGTAGACCAGGAGGTCAGCAAGAGTAAAGAAGTCCTTGTTTTGTAATAGATAGAAAGTGGACATGACAAATTATGTAATGATTTAATGTTATGTTTAGCCATGTTATGTAATGATGGTATTAAGGTTTAGAAGTGTGCTTGACCATAGTCTGTTGTAATCCCTTTTGTTGTATACATGATCTTGATGTCTATTGATGCTTATGTTTTACCAACTCAACTTCTGATGTATCGCCCATTAGGGCAAATGATGAGATCCCACTGAGGGATTAATGTTTAAGTTATGCTATGTTTAGTGCATGCACAGGTTGAGTATGGTGTATGATGAAAAGGAAAGTTTTAATTTTTATGTATGATTGTTGATCATGTATGGGATTAAACAGGTTTACAGGTTACATGTCAGGCTTGCTACGGGTCCCGGCGGCCTTAAGCCGATCTGGATCCTAGCGCTGGTAGCGGTCCGATTTTCGGGTCGTTACAGAATGGTATCAGAGCCCTAGGTTCATATGGTCGGACCTAGAGTGTCGGGCTCATAGATGTTATAGAAGGTCAAGCACAGTAGGAAAGGTCATGTCCACTAGGATAGGATGTGGAGTCCTGTCTTACATGATGATGTGATATGCTATGATATGAATGATATGCTATGATGTGTGATGCGGGTTCATGTGTGCCCACATGAACCATATGATGCTAATGTTTATGTGATGTGTACTGTTTTTCAGAAAAGAGGATGAAAGGAACTCGTCGATCAGCAAGATTGACTGGAGTACCACCTGAGGATGAGGGCACGAGCGCCCGTCCTCCAGCATTGCCTAGGGCAATGTCTAGTAGGTCTAACAGAGAAAGAGCAGTAAGAGACCCTAGAAGGTCTTTGGATCTGGGAAGAAGCAGATCAGTCAGAGGAACAGTTCAGGGAGGAGCGTCCGAGGACATGGGGGATGATATGGATGTAGAGCAGAGGAGGGATGGCAGTCTGGGAGTCAGTATGTCAGAAGAAGGAATGGGAGAATCCCAAGGAGGCACTCAGGCCTCGGGATTTGTTCAGCCACCTTACTACCCACCCTTCTCACAAAACCCTGGGTACTCGATGGGAGGCACATCGGACTACCACAGCTTTAGCCCTTATCCCACTCAGATGCCATACCCACCCTACTACCCACCATATTCACAGTACCCAATGTATCCACCTCCACCTTATTATCCAAATCCAGCAAACCCTACCCCAGGGGATGCTGCACCTCCTCCTCCAGCAGAACCAGCAGCCCCAGTTACCCAACCTCCTAGACCTAGCTCAGCCAGTGGGAGCAAGGTCAAGATGACCGACTACATGAAGTTGGGTGCTCCCCAGTATGAAAAAGGGAATGACCCGTTTGTGTATCTGGAGAGAGTTAAGGTGATCACAGATGAGATTGGGGCTGATGATAGTAGAGCCATTCAGATGGCTGGGTTCACACTTAAGTGCAAGAAGGCACGAGAATGGTTCAAGAATTATGTGAACCCGAAAGTGGATAGCATGTCTTGGGAAGAGTTTGCAAACGAGTTTGCGGGATGGGCTTTCCCCGATAGCTCGAGGGAGCTAAAAATGATTGAGTTTGAGCAGTTGAGGCAAACTGATGAGATGGGTGTAGAGGAGTTCACAGACAGATTTTTGGAGCTGTTGCCTTTTTCAGGGCAAAGCCTTGACACGGATCAGAAAAAGTCAAGGAGGTATATCATGAAACTCCACTCCAGATATTCCTCCTTGATCCAGTCAGCAGATAGGGAGAGCTTCCATGCCATAGTGGATATGGCCCGGAAAATGGAGGCCAGTGACATCGTTCAGGGAACAGTTAAACAGTCAGTGGCACAGCCTTCTGGTTCTAAGACCCCAGGCTCTTCTTCTTTTAGTGCAGCAGCTTCAGGCAGCAAGAGGTGGAGCAGTACCACCAAGAAGCCAAAGAAGAACAAGTTTTGGAACAAGGTTAAGTCCAGTCTGGGACTAGGGAGTGGCTCAAGCTCTGGTGCTGATAATGCAGTTTGTGCAAAGTGTGGTAGGCTACACAGGGGAGTTTGTCGGGCTGGGACAGCAGCCTGCTTCAGATGCGGGCAAGAGGGACACATGGCTCGGGAGTGTCCTAGGGCAGCTTTTGGGGCACAGTCTCAGCAGGCAGCTTCTGGTAGTGTGGCTCAGCCAGCAGCTCCAGCCATGACTCAGGCCAGTAGCAGAGGCAGAGGGAGAGGGGCAGCCTCTTCTTCAGCGGGTTTCAGAGGTGAAGGTCCATCAGCTCCAGCACGGATCTTCACGATGACTCAGCAGGAGGCAGATGCATCTAACACCGTGGTGGCAGGTAATTTAGTCATTGGTTGTTCAGATGTGTATGCCTTGATGGACCCTGGTGCATCTCATTCTTTTGTTACACCGAGAGCCGTCCAGAGGTTAGGGTTGATGATCTCTGAGTTAGAGTGTCCTCTCTGGGTCAGTGGACCCAAGTGTGATCCATCAGTGGCAGAGTCAGTCTGCCAGTGTAGTCCTGTGTTTGTTGAGGGAAGATGCATGTTCGCCGACCTTGTGGTTCTAGACTTGACAGATTTTGACGTCATTCTAGGGATGGACTGGTTATCTACCCATGGTGCTACCTTGGACTGCAGGGACAAGGTAGTCAGGTTCAGAGGTCAGGATGGGTCTGAGGTTGTCTTCAGAGGAGACAAGAGGGGTACACCTAGAGGTCTGATATCAGCTCTTCAGGCTCGTAGGTTGCTTAGGAGGGGATGTCAGGGGTATTTGGCTCATGTGAGAGAGCTTAACAGTCAGGTTAGAGAGCCCGCCTCGGTGCCAGTGGTTAGAGAGTTTCTAGACGTCTTCCCAGACGAGTTGCCAGGTTTACCACCTGCTAGGGAGATAGAGTTCGAGATAGAATTGATGCCTGGGACCCGACCGATCTCTATCCCTCCCTACAGGATGGCGCCAGCAGAATTGAAAGAGTTGAAGGAACAGTTGCAAGAGTTGGTAGAAAAGGGCTTCATCCGACTGAGCACTTCACCTTGGGGTGCACCAGTTTTGTTCGTGAGAAAGAAGGATGGATCCCTTAGACTTTGTATCGACTACAGATAGTTGAACAAAGTCACTACCAAGAACAAGTACCCTCTGCCAAGGATCGACGATCTATTTGACCAGCTAGCCGGAGCAGGTTGTTTCTCCAAAATAGATCTGAGATCGGGGTACCATCAGCTGAGGATCAGAGATGAGGATGTGCCAAAGACGGCTTTCAGGACCAGATATGGGCATTTTGAGTTCCTTGTAATGCCGTTCGGGTTAACTAACGCCCCTGCAGCATTCATGGACCTCATGAACAGAGTGTTTAGCCAGTACCTGGATCACTTTGTTATTGTCTTCATAGATGATATCTTAGTGTATTCCAGGAATGCAGAGGAGCATGCCCATCATCTGCGGTTGGTCTTGCAAACCTTGAGGGAACATGGCTTGTATGCCAAGTTCTCTAAATGTGAGTTCTGGCTGAGGAGCATTTCGTTCTTGGGGCATGTAGTGTCGGAGAATGGGATTGAGGTAGACCCCAAGAAGACAGAAACTGTGGCTAACTGGCCTAGACCCACTTCAGTGACGGAGATCAGGAGTTTCTTGGGTTTGGCAGGTTACTACAGGAGGTTCGTTCAGGACTTCTCGAAAATAGCAGCTGTAACGCCCCGGAAATCCGGACCGCTACCGGCGCTAGGATTCAGGTCGGCTTAAGGCCGCCGGAACCCGTAGCAAGCCTACATACATCCTGTTTACCTGTTTAATCCCATACATGATCAACAAACATACATAAGAATTAAAAACTTTTCTTTTTCTTCATTCACCAAACTCAACCTGTGCATGCACTATAATCATCATATACATAAACATTAATCCCTCTGTGGGATTTCATCAAAGCCTCAATGGGCAATATATATCCTGTGTTGAGTTGGTTCACATATACATCATAAAATAAGATCATGTACATACCAAGGGATTAGCATACACTATGGTCAAGCACAACTCTATCCTCAATAACATAATTACATTACATTCTTATCATTTTCATGTCCACATACTCTAACTATTACATACATATGACTTTTCTCTTCTTTTCTTCTCTATCAATCCCGTACCTGCAAACCTGGGGTTAGGGGAGAGGGGTGAGCTAAAAGCCCAGTGAGCAGAAACTAAAAACATCATATTAAAATTCATGCTTTCATGAAATGCATCACATCACAGACAATCCACATCAAGGGTGAACCTGTCACCAATTAGTCCCAACATAGTCTCGTGCCAGGCCGTAGCATGGGGTCCTGGTCTTCCTGTCATAACATACATAAGTCTCGTGCCAGGCCGTAGCATGGGGTCCTGGTCTTCCTGTCATATCATATATAAAGTCTCGTGGACTAATTGGATCATACAGCATTCACCCACAACCACAAAATAAAATGCAATGCGACATATTCGTGAACTAATGCAATCAGCCTATTACATGTCATCATGATGCATGAAACATGCTCAAATCATTTAATTGCTTGATTTAAAACATTAAGCTTGTTTCCACTCACCTCTGGTTAGCTCTGACCAGACGCTGAAGCAGCTCACTCACTGCTGGGGTCCTCGGTTCCTCGGGTCCGAACCTACACAGGTGGACTCCAATGAGGGACCAAACATATATAAACATAGCTCTAATATATCCCCCAAAAACCCCCTAAAACATCAGGAAAACATCACAGAAAATATGCATGAAAAGGCTGAACAGGGCACCTTCGGCGGCACCTTCGGCGGCCGAAAGTCCTGGACAGAGACGAAACTCAGCTAGGTTCGGCGGCACCTTCGGCGGCCGAAAGTGCCAGACAGAGACGAAAGTCTCTTTTTCGGGGCACCTTCGGCAGCCGAAAGCTGCCTTCACAAGAGGGGTTCGGCGGCCGAAACTCCCTTCGGCTGCCGAACCTGGTTTCTGCCAAACGGCAGAAACTTGGTTCAAATGAACCTCCTGCCTCCCAAAACCATAGATCATGCATATTTCTCAACCAAAACACACACATACAAGCTCCTAGGGGCCTCCAACATGCATATACCCCATCTACAACACTTCATTCACACACAAACAAGCTACATTGCTCAAACATCATCAAAACCCATAAACTCAACATATACCCTAACATGCATTCTACCCATAGATCTTACTTAAAACTTGTTTAAAACATAAAAAGGGTTCAAGATCGACCCTTACCTCTTGAAGAAACGAGAGGAAAGCGATCCTAGCTTGGAGATGGAGAGATTAAGCTCTTTGAACCTCCAAGAATTCAAAACTTGCTCAAAGCTCACAAATCTTCAAAACAAAGTTATAAACTTGTTTAAAACCATGAAAGATCTAGAGGAAACACTCAAGATCGAGGGAGGAACGGTGGAGACTCACCTTGGCCGACAATGAGAGAGAAAAAGCTCGCCCGTGCGGACCAAGGGGACCCTTTTATAGTGGCTGGCCAGGCCACGTTCGGGGGCCGAATGTGCCTCCGCATCCATGAAATGTTCGGCGGCCGAACATGAGGTTCGGCGGCCGAACCTGCACTTCCCTCACTTAGACTTTCGGGGGCCTAACGTGCCTCCCAAAGTCCATGCATGTTCGGCGGCCGAAAGTGAGTTTCGGCGGCCGAACTTGAGTTTTTCCCTTAAAGAATTTTCATGCAAAAACTTATTTAAAATCATACTTAAAACATTAAAATACATGAAAACATTTTATAAAAACATGCTTTTACCCTTCTAGAGGTTTCCGACACCCAAATTCCACCGGACGGTAGGAATTCCGATACCGGAGTCTAGCCGGGTATTACATTCTCCCCCCCTTAAGAACATTCGTCCCCGAATGTTCCTCAACTAGTACATGCATAGCGAAACAAACATAACATACACACATATAGCACATGGAACACATCTCAACTAACCTTAGAAGAGGTGGGGGTACTGCTGGAGCATGGACTCCCGGGTCTCCCAAGTGCATTCTTCCAAATTGTGGTGGTTCCAAAGGACTTTCACCATCGGGATTTCCTTGTTCCTCAACTTTCTGATCTGAGTGTCAAGAATCCGCACTGGCTGTTCAACATAAGTGAGATCCTCTTGGATCTCCACATCAGGCTCGCTAAGAACCTTGCCCGGATCTGACACGAACTTTCTCAACATGGAAACATGGAAAACCGGATGGATTCTCTCCATAGAAGCAGGCAAGTCCAGCTTGTACGATACATTCCCAATCCTTTGCAGGACTTCAAAGGGTCCAATGTACCGCGGAGCTAGCTTACCCTTCTTACCAAATCGAACCACCCCTTTCATCGGAGACACCTTGAGCAATACTAGATCCCCCTCCTGAAACTCTACCTGTTTCCTGCGGATGTCTGCATAACTTTTCTGCCTGCTGGTGGCAGTCTTTATCCTTTCTCTGATAATGGGCACCACCCTGCTGGTGATCTCAACAAGCTCAGGCCCTGCTAAGGACCTCTCTCCAACCTCTTCCCAGCAAACGGGTGACCTGCACTTCCTCCCATACAAAGCTTCATATGGAGCCATCCCTATGCTAGCATGATAGCTGTTATTGTAGGCAAACTCCACCAAAGGTAGATGTTGCTTCCAAGAACCGCCAAAATCTAGCACACACATTCTGAGCATATCTTCTATGGTCTGGATGGTCCTCTCTGACTGTCCGTCTGTCTGTGGATGGAAGGCAGTGCTAAAATCCAGCCTAGTACCCATAGCACTCTGCAGACTCCGCCAAAACCTGGAGGTAAACTGGGGCCCTCTATCTGACACTATAGATACCGGGACCCCATGTAGTCTGACGACTTCATCCACATAAACCTGCGCTAACTTATCCACAGAGTAGTTGCTCCTAACTGGAATGAAGTGAGCAGATTTGGTAAGTCTGTCCACAATCACCCATATGGAGTCTAGTCTGTTGGATGTTGCCGGTAACCCCACTACAAAATCCATAGCTATGTTCTCCCATTTCCATTCTGGAATAGGTAGCGGGTTAAGCATTCCAGCCGGCTTCTGATGTTCCAGCTTCACCCTCTGACATATTTCGCAGGTTGACACGAATTGTGCCACTTCCCTCTTCATAGCTGGCCACCAATAAACCTTCTTCAGATCTTGATACATCTTGGTGGCTCCAGGGTGAATGCTGTATCTTGCATTATGAGCCTCTCTCATAATGTCTCCTTTAAGCCCGATGTCATCTGGTACACATAGTCTGTTCCCATAGCGGAGGATCCCCTTATCATCGAATCTGAACTCACTATCTTTGCCTGACTGAACAGTCCTGGCAATCTTCACTAACTCTGGGTCCTCGTGCTGTTTCTGAGCCACCTGCTCCAGAAACACGGGGGTTACTTTCATCTGTGCAATCAAAGCACCTGTACCAGACAACTCCATCTGTAGACCCTCCTCAATGAGCTTATAGAATTCCTTCACCACCGGTCTCCTCTCTGCCGTGATGTGGGATAGACTGCCAAGTGATTTCCGGCTTAAGGCGTCAGCTACTACATTAGCCTTACCCGGATGGTACTGTATCTTACAATCATAGTCACTGAGCAGTTCCACCCATCTCCTCTGCCTCAAGTTCAAATCTCTCTGACTCAAGATGTGCTGCAGGCTCTTATGATCTGTGAAGATCTCACATTTTACCCCATAGAGGTAATGCCTCCACATCTTGAGGGCAAAGATAACTGCTGCCATCTCCAGATCGTGTGTGGGGTAATTCATCTCATGCCTCTTTAGCTGTCTAGAAGCATAAGCGATCACCCTACCATTCTGCATCAACACACAACCCAAGCCTACTCTGGATGCATCACAGAATACTGTGAAGTCCTCATTGCTGGTTGGCAGAGCTAACACTGGTGCTGAAGTCAACCTCTTCTTGAGCTCCTCAAAGCTTTCTTCACATCGATCGGTCCACTCGAACCTCTGATTCTTTCTGGTCAATCTGGTTAAAGGAGCTGCAATTTTGGAGAAGTCCTGTACGAACCTCCTGTAATAACCAGCCAAACCCAAGAAACTTCTGATCTCTGTCACTGAGGTGGGTCTGGGCCAGTTAGTCACAGCCTCTACTTTCTTGGGGTCTACCTCTATTCCATTCTCTGACACTATATGCCCCAAGAATGATATGCTCCTTAACCAGAACTCACACTTGGAGAACTTGGCATACAAGCCATGTTCCCTCAAGGTCTGCAGAACTATCCTCAGATGATGGGCATGCTCCTCTGCATTCCTGGAATACACTAGGATATCATCTATGAAGACAATAACGAAGTGATCCAGGTATGGTCTGAATATTCTGTTCATGAGGTCCATGAATGCTGCAGGGGCGTTGGTTAACCCAAACGGCATTACAAGGAACTCATAGTGCCCATATCTGGTCCTGAAGGTCGTCTTTGGCACGTCCTCCTCTCTGATTCTCAACTGATGGTACCCGGATCTCAGATCTATTTTGGAGAAACAACCCGCTCCTGCTAGCTGGTCGAATAGATCGTCGATCCTTGGCAATGGGTACTTATTCTTGATGGTGACTTTGTTCAACTGCCTGTAGTCGATACAAAGCCTGAGGGATCCATCCTTTTTCTTCACAAAGAGTACTGGAGCACCCCAAGGTGAGGTACTCGGTCGGATGAAACCCTTGTCTACCAGTTCCTGCAACTGTTCTTTCAACTCTTTCATCTCAGCTGGTGCCATCCTGTAGGGAGGGATAGAGATAGGCCTAGTTCCATGCATCAGCTCTATTTCAAACTCTATCTCCCTTGCAGGTGGTAACCCTGGCAGCTCGTCTGGGAAAACATCTAAGAACTCACTCACCACAGGCACTGAGGCGGGCTCTCTAACATGACTGTCTAGCTCTCTCACATGAGCTAGATACCCCTGACATCCCCTCCTAAGCAACCTACGAGCCTGAAGAGCTGATATCAGACCTCTAGGTGTACCCCTCTTGTCTCCTCTGAAGACGACCTCTGACCCATCCTGACATCTGAACTTAACTACTTTGTCCCTGCAGTCCAAGGTAGCACCATGGGTAGATAGCCAATCCATCCCTAGAATGACGTCAAAGTCTGTCAAATCTAGAACCACAAGGTCGGCGGACAAGCATCTTCCCTCTATAAAAACTGGACTACACTGGCAGACTGACTCTGCAACTGACGGGTCACACTTGGGTCCACTGACCCATAGGGGACACTCTAACTCAGAGACCATCAATCCTAACCTCTGAACGGCTCTCGGTGCAATAAAAGAGTGAGATGCACCCGGGTCCATTAATGCATACACATCAGAACACCCAATGATGAGATTACCTGACACCACGGTGTTGGATGTGTTAGCCTCCTGTTGCGTCATGGTGAAGATCCTGGCTGGAGCTGACGGACCCTCACCTCTGAACCCTGCTGAAGAAGAGGCTGACCCTCTCCCTCTGCCTCTGCCACTGGCCTGTGTAGCAGCTGGAGCTACTGGCTGTGCCACACTTCCTGAAGCTGTCTGCTGTGTCTGTGCCATAGGAACTGCTTTAGGACATTGCCATGACATATGCCCCTCTTGCCCACATCTGTAGCAGGTCGCCGTCCCATACCGGCATAAACCCCTGTGTGGCCTACCACACTTCGCACAAGCTGCATTATCTGCCCCAGAACTAGAACCACTGCCAAATCCCAGACTAGACTTGACCTTGTTCCAGAACTTATTCTTCTTGCCCTTGGGCTTACCCCATCTCTTACTGCCTGAAGCTGCTGCACTCAAGGTAGAGGGATCTAACCTTCCCCCACCCGGAGTTTTAGAACCAGAAGCTTGTGCCACTGTCTGTTTGACTGTCCCCTGAACGATGGCACTAGCCTCCATTCTCCTAGCCATGTCTACTATGGCGTGAAAACTCTCTCTATCTGCTGACTGTACCAAGGAGGAATACCTGGGATGGAGCTTCATGATATACCTCCTTGACTTCTTCTGGTCTGTGCTAAGGTCTTGCCCAGCAAAAGGCAGCAACTCCATAAACCTGTCAGTATACTCGTCTACACTCATGTCATCGGTTTGCCTCAACTGCTCGAATTCTATCATCTTCAATTCCCTTGAACTATCAGGGAAAGCCCATCCTGCAAATTCATTAGCGAACTCCTCCCATGATAGGCTATCCACCCTCGGCTTCACATAGTTTTTGAACCACTCACGGGCCTTTTTGCATTTCAAGGTGAAACCAGCCATCTGAATGGCTCTACTGTCATCAGCTCCAATCTCCTCTGTGATCATCTTGACCTTCTCCAAATATACGAACGGGTCATCACCTGACTCAAACTGGGGAGCACCCAACTTCATGTAATCTGTCATTTTAGCCTTACTTCCCCCAGATGAGCTAGGCTGAGGTATCTGTGTATCTGGGCATGTAGGTGCTGGTGGTGGTGGAGGTACAGCATCCCCTGAGGTAGGGTTTGCTGGATTTGGATAGTATGGTGGAGGTGGGTACACTGGGTACTGTGGATATGGTGGGTAGTATGGTGGGTATGGCATCTGTGTGGGGTAGGGGTTAAAACTAGGGTAATCCGACGTACCTCCCATCGAATACCCGGGATTTTGGGTGTAGGGCGGATAGTGAGGTGGCTGAACAAATCCCGAGGCCTGAGTGCCTCCTTGGGATTCCCCCATACCCTCTTCTGACATACTGACGCCCAAACTGCCATCCCTCCTTTGATCAACATCCATCTGATCCCCCATATCTTCTGACATACCTCCCTGCACTGTTCCTCTGACTGATCTGCTTCTTCCCAGATCTAAAGACCTTCTAGGGTCTCTCACTGCTCGGTCCCTGTTGGACCTACTTGACATTGCCCTAGGCAATGTTGAAGGACGGGCATCAGTGCCCTCGTCCTGAGGTGGTATTCCTGTCAATCGTGCAGATCGACGGGTTCCTCTCATCCTGTTTTCTGAAAACAGCACATAGCACAGCAAATATTAGCATCATATGATTCATGTGGGCACACATGAATCCTCATCACATACATATCATCATGGCATATCATACAATCATAGCAAGACAGGACTCTACATCCTATCCTAGTGGACATGATTTTTGCCTATTGTGCTTGACCTTCTATAACATCTATGAGCCCGACACTCTAGGTCCGACCATATGAACCTAGGGCTTTGATACCACTCTGTAACGCCCCGGAAATCCGGACCGCTACCGGCGCTAGGATTCAGGTCGGCTTAAGGCCGCCGGAACCCGTAGCAAGCCTACATACATCCTGTTTACCTGTTTAATCCCATACATGATCAACAAACATACATAAGAATTAAAAACTTTTCTTTTTCTTCATTCACCAAACTCAACCTGTGCATGCACTATAATCATCATATACATAAACATTAATCCCTCTGTGGGATTTCATCAAAGCCTCAATGGGCAATATATATCCTGTGTTGAGTTGGTTCACATATACATCATAAAATAAGATCATGTACATACCAAGGGATTAGCATACACTATGGTCAAGCACAACTCTATCCTCAATAACATAATTACATTACATTCTTATCATTTTCATGTCCACATACTCTAACTATTACATACATATGACTTTTCTCTTCTTTTCTTCTCTATCAATCCCGTACCTGCAAACCTGGGGTTAGGGGAGAGGGGTGAGCTAAAAGCCCAGTGAGCAGAAACTAAAAACATCATATTAAAATTCATGCTTTCATGAAATGCATCACATCACAGACAATCCACATCAAGGGTGAACCTGTCACCAATTAGTCCCAACATAGTCTCGTGCCAGGCCGTAGCATGGGGTCCTGGTCTTCCTGTCATAACATACATAAGTCTCGTGCCAGGCCGTAGCATGGGGTCCTGGTCTTCCTGTCATATCATATATAAAGTCTCGTGGACTAATTGGATCATACAGCATTCACCCACAACCACAAAATAAAATGCAATGCGACATATTCGTGAACTAATGCAATCAGCCTATTACATGTCATCATGATGCATGAAACATGCTCAAATCATTTAATTGCTTGATTTAAAACATTAAGCTTGTTTCCACTCACCTCTGGTTAGCTCTGACCAGACGCTGAAGCAGCTCACTCACTGCTGGGGTCCTCGGTTCCTCGGGTCCGAACCTACACAGGTGGACTCCAATGAGGGACCAAACATATATAAACATAGCTCTAATATATCCCCCAAAAACCCCCTAAAACATCAGGAAAACATCACAGAAAATATGCATGAAAAGGCTGAACAGGGCACCTTCGGCGGCACCTTCGGCGGCCGAAAGTCCTGGACAGAGACGAAACTCAGCTAGGTTCGGCGGCACCTTCGGCGGCCGAAAGTGCCAGACAGAGACGAAAGTCTCTTTTTCGGGGGCACCTTCGGCAGCCGAAAGCTGCCTTCACAAGAGGGGTTCGGCGGCCGAAACTCCCTTCGGCTGCCGAACCTGGTTTCTGCCAAACGGCAGAAACTTGGTTCAAATGAACCTCCTGCCTCCCAAAACCATAGATCATGCATATTTCTCAACCAAAACACACACATACAAGCTCCTAGGGGCCTCCAACATGCATATACCCCATCTACAACACTTCATTCACACACAAACAAGCTACATTGCTCAAACATCATCAAAACCCATAAACTCAACATATACCCTAACATGCATTCTACCCATAGATCTTACTTAAAACTTGTTTAAAACATAAAAAGGGTTCAAGATCGACCCTTACCTCTTGAAGAAACGAGAGGAAAGCGATCCTAGCTTGGAGATGGAGAGATTAAGCTCTTTGAACCTCCAAGAATTCAAAACTTGCTCAAAGCTCACAAATCTTCAAAACAAAGTTATAAACTTGTTTAAAACCATGAAAGATCTAGAGGAAACACTCAAGATCGAGGGAGGAACGGTGGAGACTCACCTTGGCCGACAATGAGAGAGAAAAAGCTCGCCCGTGCGGACCAAGGGGACCCTTTTATAGTGGCTGGCCAGGCCACGTTCGGGGGCCGAATGTGCCTCCGCATCCATGAAATGTTCGGCGGCCGAACATGAGGTTCGGCGGCCGAACCTGCACTTCCCTCACTTAGACTTTCGGGGGCCTAACGTGCCTCCCAAAGTCCATGCATGTTCGGCGGCCGAAAGTGAGTTTCGGCGGCCGAACTTGAGTTTTTCCCTTAAAGAATTTTCATGCAAAAACTTATTTAAAATCATACTTAAAACATTAAAATACATGAAAACATTTTATAAAAACATGCTTTTACCCTTCTAGAGGTTTCCGACACCCAAATTCCACCGGACGGTAGGAATTCCGATACCGGAGTCTAGCCGGGTATTACATTCAGCTCCTCTGACCAGACTAACCAGGAAGAATCAGAAGTTTCTGTGGACCGACCAGTGCGAGGAGAGTTTTAAAGAGCTTAAGAAGAGGTTGACTTCAGCACCAGTTTTAGCTCTGCCATCTAGTGATGAGGACTTTACAGTCTTTTGTGATGCGTCCCGTGTGGGACTGGGTTGTGTACTAATGCAGAATGAGAGGGTGATCGCTTATGCTTCTAGGCAGCTGAAGAAGCATGAGTTGAATTACCCCACACATGACCTGGAGATGGCAGCAGTAATCTTTGCACTCAAGATGTGGAGGCACTACCTCTATGGGGTTAAATGTGAGATCTTTACGGATTATAAGAGCCTGCAGTACATCCTGAGTCAAAGAGATTTGAATTTGAGACAGAGGAGATGGGTGGAGCTGCTGAGTGACTATGATTGCAAGATTCAGTACCATTCGGGTAAGGCGAATGTTGTGGCAGACGCCTTAAGCCGGAAGTCACTAGGCAGTTTATCCCACATATCGGCAGAGAGGAGATCCGTGGTGAAGGAGTTTTACAAGCTCATTGATGAAGGTCTACAGATTGAGTTGTCTGGTACAGGTGCTTTAGTGGCCCAGATGAGAGTGACACCTGTGTTTCTGGAGCAAGTGGCTCAGAAACAGCATGAGGACCCAGAGTTAGTAAAGATTGCCAGGACTGTTCAGTCAGGCAAGGACAGTGAGTTCAGATTTGACAGTAAGGGGATCCTCCGCTATGGGAGTCAATTGTGTGTACCAGATGACATAGGGCTAAAAGGAGACATTATGAGGGAAGCTCATAATGCAAGATACAGCGTTCACCCCGGAGCCACCAAGATGTATCAAGATTTGAAGAAAGTTTATTGGTGGCCAGCGATGAAGAAAGAAGTGGCACAGTTCGTGTCAGCCTGCGAAGTGTGTCAGAGGGTGAAGCTGGAACATCAGAAGCCGGCTGGAATGCTTAACCCGCTACCTATTCCAGAGTGGAAATGGGAGAATATAGCTATGGACTTCGTAGTGGGGTTACCGGCAGCGTCCAACAGATTGGACTCCATATGGGTGATTGTGGACAGACTCACCAAATCTGCTCACTTCATCCCTGTCAGGAGTGGCTACTCTGTGGACAAGTTGGGGCAGGTATATGTGGATGAGATCGTCAGGCTGTATGGGGTTCCGGTCTCGATAGTGTCGGACAGAGGGCCCCAGTTCACCTCCAGGTTTTGGCGGAGTCTGCAGAATGCCATGGGTACTAGGTTGGATTTCAGTACTGCCTTCCACCCCCAGACGGACGGACAGTCCGAAAGGACCATCCAGACTATCGAGGATATGCTTAGAATGTGTGTGCTGGACTTTGGCGGTTCTTGGAGGCAGCATCTACCTTTGGTGGAGTTTGCCTACAATAACAGCCATCATGCTAGCATCGGGATGGCTCCATATGAAGCTTTATATGGGAGGAAGTGCAGGTCACCTGTTTGCTGGGAGGAAGTTGGAGAAAAGGCCTTGGCAGGGCCTGAGCTAGTAGAGATCACCAGCAGGGTGGTACCCATAATCAGAGAGAGAATCAAGACTACTGCAAGCAGACAGAAGAGTTATGCAGACATCCGCAGAAGACAGGTAGAGTTTCAGGAGGGGGATCTGGTATTGCTCAAGGTGTCTCCAATGAAAGGAGTGGTTCGCTTTGGGAAGAAAGGTAAACTAGCCCCACGATACATCGGACCCTTCGAAATCTTGCAGAAGATTGGGAATGTGTCGTACAAGCTAGATTTGCCTGCTCCAATGGCAAAAATCCATCCGGTTTTCCATGTTTCAATGTTGAGGAAATTTGTGTCAGATCCGGGCAAGGTTCTTAGTGAGCCTGATGTGGAGATCCAAGAGGATCTCACCTATGTTGAGCAGCCAGTGCGGATCATAGACACCCAGATCATAAAGCTAAGAAACAAGGAAATCCCGATGGTGAAAGTCCTATGGAACCACCACAATATGGAAGAGTGCACATGGGAGACACGGGAGTCCATGCTCCGGCAATACCCTTATCTTTTCTAAGGTTAGTTTATGTGTATGCCATGCTATGTGTTAGTTGAGGAACATTCAGGGATGAATGTTCTTAAGGGGGGGAGAATGTAATACCCGGCTAGACTCCGGTATCGGAATTCCTACCGTCCGGTGGAATCTCGGATGTCGGAGACCTCTAGAAGGGTAAAACCATGTTTTCATGAGATGTTTTAATGTTTTTGATGATTTTGAATGAAAAGGAAATGAGTTTTTGAATAAAAACAACCTTGGAGGAAAGCTCAGGTTCGGCCGCCGAACCTCAAGTTCGGCCGCCGAACATGCATGTGTTTCGGGTGAGCCTTAGGCCCCCGAAGGCATAAGTGAGGGAAGTCCAGGTTCGGCCGCCGAACCTCAAGTTCGGCCGCCGAACATGGCATGCATGCGGAGGCACATTCAGCCCCCGAACGTGGCCTGGCCAGCCACTATAAAAAGGTCCCTTAGCCGAAAACGGGCGAGTTTTTCCCCATTTTCGGCCAAGGTGAGCTTTCCGCCGCCCCTCACCGATATTTGATGTTTTTCCTCTAGATCTTTCAAGTTTTTCACTTATTTTAACTCTGTTTTGAAGATTTGAGCTTTTGAGCAAAGTTTTGGAGCTTTGAGGTTCAAGAACTCAAATCTCTCCCAACTCCAAGTTTGGTCGCCTCTACTCTCGATCTTCAAGAGGTAAGAGTCGATCTCTAGCTTATGTTATGTTTTAAGCAAGTTTTATGAAGTTCATGGGGGTAGAATGCATGTTTAGGTTTAAGTTATGTTTATGGGTATAAATGTATGTTCATGAACAATGTGGCTTGCAAATGCTTGTGTATGTGTGTTGTAGTTGGGGTTTAAGGTAGTTTGAGAACCCTAGGAGCTTGTATGCATGTTTTGGTTGAGCTAAATGCATGATGGTATGAGTTTGAGGCTTTTGAGGCTTTTGTGCATGTTTGAACCAAGTTTCTGCCCTTTTGGGAGAAACCAGGTTCGGCAGCCGAAGGGACTTTCGGCCGCCGAACCCTCTTGTGGAGGCAGCCTTCGGCTGCCGAAGCTTGCCCCCGAAAGGAGACTTTCGTCTCTGTCTGGGAGTTTCGGCCGCCGAAAGTGCCGCCGAACATGCATGAGTTTCGCCTCTGTCTGGGAGTTTCGGCCGCCGAAGGTGCCGCCGAACCTGCCTGACTTTCGGCTTTGGAGGGACTTTCGGCCGCCGAACCTGCCGCCGAAAGTGCCCTGTCCAGCCTTTCTTTGCATGTTTTGCATGGATGTTTTGAGATGTTTTAGGGGGTTTTTGGGGGATGTTTTTAGAGTTATGTTCTAGTATGTTGGTCCCTCATTTGAGTCTACCTGTGTAGGTTTGGACCCGAGGAACCGAGGACCCCAGCAGTGAGTCAGCTGCTTCAGTCAGTGTCAGAGCTAGCCAGAGGTGAGTGGAATAACTCTTATGCTTTTAAATAAATAAATCAGTTTAGCATGATTCACGCATCATGAATGCCATGAGATAATAGGGTTTTGCATTAGACTCACGAATATGTTGCATTGCATATTACGTTTGATGATGTGGATGGATGTTGAATGATCCATTAGTTCCCCCTATGCTATGATGATGATGATACGGTACGGAAGACCAGTGAGGCCCATTCTACGCCCCTGGCACTATGTAAGAGAAAGACCAGTGAGGCCCATTCTACGCCCCTGGCACAGTTGGACCATGTTATGTTATGTTATGTAAGAGAAAGACCAGTGAGGCCCATTCTACGCCCCTGGCACAGTTGGACCATGTAGGGGACTATTGGTGACAAATTCATCCTTGATGTGATTAGCTGTGATGTGATGCATTTCATGTTATCATATGTTTTAAATGTTTTACTATTCTGCTCACTGGGCTCTTGTAGCTCACCCCTCTCCCTTAACCCCCAAGCTTGCAGGTACAGGGTAGACCAGGAGGTCAGCAAGAGTAAAGAAGTCCTTGTTTTGTAATAGATAGAAAGTGGACATGACAAATTATGTAATGATTTAATGTTATGTTTAGCCATGTTATGTAATGATGGTATTAAGGTTTAGAAGTGTGCTTGACCATAGTCTGTTGTAATCCCTTTTGTTGTATACATGATCTTGATGTCTATTGATGCTTATGTTTTACCAACTCAACTTCTGATGTATCGCCCATTAGGGCAAATGATGAGATCCCACTGAGGGATTAATGTTTAAGTTATGCTATGTTTAGTGCATGCACAGGTTGAGTATGTGTATGATGAAAAGGAAAGTTTTAATTTTTATGTATGATTGTTGATCATGTATGGGATTAAACAGGTTTACAGGTTACATGTCAGGCTTGCTACGGGTCCCGGCGGCCTTAAGCCGATCTGGATCCTAGCGCCGGTAGCGGTCCGATTTTCGGGTCGTTACAGTGCCGCCGAACATGCATGAGTTTCGTCTCTGGAGAGGGGTTTCGGCCGCCGAACCTGCCGCCGAAAGTGCCCTGTCCAGTTTTCTTTTGCATGTTTTATGTGATTGTTTGGGGATCTTGTAGAGGGTTTTTGGGGAGTTTCTTAGAAATGTCCTTGAGTGAGTTTGGTCCCTCATTTGAGTCCACCTGTGTAGGTACGGACTAGAGGAACCCCAGAGAGCAGCAGTGAGTCCAGTTTCAGAACCTGCAGAGTCAGTTCAGAGTCAACCCGAGGTGAGTGGAACTGAACTTAATGTTTGAATATGAGAAATGAATATTTTATCATACTTCATGCATCATGAATATGCTATAGGGTGAGTGCATTAGTGTACACGAATATGATGCATTGCATTTATCCTTGTACTTGGCATTGCTCCTTGTACATTGTTTCTATGACCGTATGGACATAGTACGGATTTAATAGCTCTCGACAGAAAGACCTGGAACAGCCCTACGGGGACCAGGCACAAAGACCTGGAATAGCCCTAAGGGGACCAGGCACATGGTACTTCGGTACCCCAGATGAGATGCAGTACCCAGATAGAGGGAGTGTTGATCCGTCCATACTGAGATGATGTGATTACTTGTGATGTGATACCTTTCATGAAAGCATGTTTTATCACCTGTTCTTTATCCTGTTCTACTCACTGGGCTATCGTAGCTTATCCCTCTCCCCTAACTTCAGTTGTGCAGGTTCAGAGTTCAGAGGGAAGTCAGCAGGGTACAGGAAGAGTATATAGTTTGTAATAGCTAGTGTGGACATGTATATGTAAAAAGATAATGTACAATGTATAGACTTGTGCTTGACTTAGAAGTTTTGTAATCCCTTGTTGTAGACACATGATTAGTTTATGTATGTTTCTTTTCTTGTTCATATTGATGAGAAAACCAGGCTTAATATGATGAGTTATATCCGCCTTGAGTGGGAATAACATAGCAGAGATATAGTGCATGCACAGGTTAAGCCCTGGAGGAAAGAAAAGTTTTAATGGTTTGACAGAAAATGTATGATCATGTATGGGATTTCACAGGTACACAGACAGTATAGCAGGCTTACTACGGGTCCCGGCGACCTTAAGTCGATCTGGATCCTAGTGCCGGTAGCAGTTCGGTTTTCGGGCTGTTACACAAAAACTCTTTTTTTATATGCTAATATCTCATGAATCTCATAACACTCCACAAATCTTGTTATCAATGTTGTTTTGCGCTAATAGGCCATGCGTGCGCCTGGTAGTTCATAAGTGCTCTAGAAATTATGCCACAATCTCATAAAAGCGACCCTACTTCATACTTATGTAGGGCAATTTATACATCACCCATAAGGGATATGGATATCATTAAAAGCTTTCATCTCATCCTCTCATTAATACAATCTAGCACTTCTCGCACCATAGGAAGGGACAACGACAAATAGTGCTAGCAGAACTAACAAATGACTTATTATTATCCATATAAACTTTTTCATGGGATCTCCAATCACAAAAGTTGGGTTTCTATCACTGTTAATTTCAAATTGTCTCAAGTCCCATTCCCCTCGATACTTCATCTATTAGTTTTCTCTCTAAAGGTTTAGTCAGAAGATCGGCCAAATTTACTTCTGACTTCACATAATCAATGGAAATAGTTCCATCTTTTAGCAGCTGCTTAATAACATTATGTCTTAGACGAATATGTCTATTCTTACCATTGAAAATTTTATTCTTTGCAATGGCTATTGCCGCTTGGCAATCACAACGCATTGATATAGATGATGTTAGTTTTATTCCTAACGGAATATTTGCTAAAAAGTTTCTTAGCTACTCAGCTTCAGTTCCAGCTAATCCTATAGCAATAAACTCTGACTCCATAGTGAATTTAGCAATGATATTTTATTTGTTTGATTTCCATGTAACTGCACCACCTCCTAGAGTGAATACATAACTATTAGTGGATTTTATTTCATCTGAATCTGAAATCCAGTTAGCATCACTGTATCATTCTAATACAGCGGAAAATTTACTATATAAGATACTATAGTTCATGGTACTTCTTAAATATTTCATTAGTCTAATTAATGCAGCCCAATGATCGTCATTGGGATTATGTATATATTTACTCAATCTACATATAGCATAAACTATATTAGGTCGTGAAAATTTTATTTAATGCAACAGACTTCTAATGATCTGTGCATATTCAGATTGAGCAATAGAATTACCTCTATTTTTCTTTAATTGACAGTTAAGATCATAAGGGGTACTCACTGGTTTGACATTCAAATGTTCAAATTTCCTTAGAAGCTTGTCAACATAATGCTCTTGTAATAGCATTAGACTATCATTTTTCCTTATGATTCTAACTCCCAAAATCACATTTGTCTCTCCCATATCTTTCATATCAAATTTAGAGGTAAAGAAAGTTTTTGATTTACAAACTATATCGTAACTCGTATAAAAAATAAGCATATCATCCATATATAAACAAATAATTACAGATTCATCATTTATGCATTTGGTATATACACACTTATCAACTTCAACAGAGGTAAAACCATCATTCAATAAAAATTGGTCAAATTTCTTATGCCACTGTTTGAGTGATTATTTTAAACCATATAAGGATTTAAGAAGTTTGCAGACTTTGTTTTCTTGATCAGAAACAATACAACCATCAGATTGTACCATATAAATTTCTTCTTCTAAGTCTCCATTTAAAAAAATTATTTTAACATCCATTTGATGAATAACAAGTTTATATATAGAAACTAAAACAATTAATACTCTAATAGAAAAAGTTCTAGCTACAGGGGCAAATGTATCATCTATATCTTATTTTTGAGAAAAACCTTTTGCTATTAGTCTTACTTTATACTTTTCAATAGACCCATCTATATTATATTTTCTTTTAAAAATCCATTTAGAACTAATAGGTTTAGCTACTGGAGGCAAATCTACTAAAGTCCAGGTATCATTTTTAGTAATAGAATCAATTTCAGCTTTAATTGTTTCTTTCTAAAAAGAAGTTTCAGAAAAACTTAAAAATTCATTTTCAACAAGACAAGTATAAAAGTTATTTCCAAAAGAAGTCTCTTTTCTTTATCTTTTACTTCTTCTAAAATTTTCATTATTATTTCCAAAATCATTTTCATAAATATCTTTATAAGGTGCATGAAAACTTTTTTCAACTTTTAAAGGAAAAATATGTTCAAAAAACTCGGCATTTTTTGTCTCAATTATAGTGTTACAATCAGACGCATAACTTTTCAAAACAAAAAATCTATATGCAGCACTATGTTTAACATAATCTATAAACATACAATCAGAAGTTTTTGAACCTATTTTTCGTTTATTAGGATCAGGAAGAATTACTTTAGCAAGACACCCCAACACTTTTAAATATTTTAAATTAGATGTATAACTTTTTCAAAGTTCATAGGGTGTTTTATCAGTTTTCTTATAGGGTATCATATTTTGTAGATAACAAACAGATAATAAAACTTTCCCCAAAGATTATTAGGTGAGGAGGAACTTATTAATAAAGCATTAATCATTTCTTTTAATATTCTATTTTTTCTTTCTACTACTCCATTGGATTCAGGTGAATAAGGTGGAGTAAATTCATAAATTATTCCTTCTTGTTCACAAAAGTCATTAAATAAGATATATTCTCCACCTCTATTTAATCTAATCCTTTTTATTTTCCTATTTAATTGATTTTCTACTTCACCTTTATATAATTGAAACATATCAAATGCTTCATCTTTATTTCTAAGTGAATATACTTTAGTATATTTAGAATCGTCATCAATAAAGTTATATAATATTTTTTACCACCTCTAGTCATAGTTTGTTTCAAATTCCCTAATTGTGTGTGTATTAAACTAAGCAATTCAGATTCTCTATGTGTAGTTGTACATGATTTTTTTGTTGAATTAGATTATGCACAAATCTCATTTTTATTTAAACATGTATTATCAATACCAGATATTATACCAAGATATTGCATTTTTTTAATATAAGAAACACTAACATGTCCTAATCTAGCATAGCATAAATCAAAAGAATCAAGCAAGTAAATAGAATAAGATGCATTTTCATTTGTTATTGCAGAAATTTTGAGAACAAAGAGTCCTTGATTACAATAACCTTTTCCAACAAAAATGTCATTTTTAGTCTATACAATTTTGTTTGACTTAAAAGACATCTTAATCCCAGTCTTTTTCAATAGAGCTATAAAAATTAAATTAGCTCTCATATTAGGTACATGAACTACTTCATTAAGTGCCAAGGTCTTACCAGATATGAGTTTGAGAAGAATTTTTCGTTTATCAAGGACACTTGCAATCCTAAAATCACCTAAATACACATGTTCTTCTCCTTCCCCCACTGTAGTGTAGGAGGTAAACGCATTTCTATTTGTATAGATATGCCTAGTAGCACCAGAGTTTACTACCAATTCTTGCCCATTAGCTACAAGAAAAGTTTGAGAAATGACAGCAGGAATAATATTATCTCCTTCAACTAAATTCATTTTTAGTTTAAGAGGATTGTCATTGTAATACCCGGCTCGAGTCCGGCATCGGAATTCCTATAGTCCGGTGGAATCTCGGGTGTCGGAACCCTCGAGAAGGGTAATACATATGTTTTCCAAGGTATTTTTCACTGTTTTTCATGTTTTGAAGTGTTAAAAGACTTGAGTTTTGAAAGAAAAGCAACAAAGGAGAAATGCAAAGGTTCGGCCGCCGAAGGTAACTTTCGGCCGCCGAACATTGCATGCTTGCGGCTTCACGTTCGGCTGCCGAAGGTGGTCTGGCCAGCCACCTATAAAAGGGCCAAGGGTCGGTGGAAGGAGGTTATTTCTCCTCCACTTGCAGCCAGAGGTGAGTTTCAGCCTCTCCCACGTTGACTTTCATGTTGTCCATGATTTTCATCAAATCTTTCAAGAGGTTTGGTGACTTATGAAGGTTTTGAGCAAAAGAACCAAGTTTTGAAGTTTGGAGCTTTGGAAGAGCTTTTCTTCATATCTCCACGTTAGGATCCTTCATCCTCAAGTTGTGTAAGAGGTAAGTGAAGATCCTGAGCTTCTTTGATGATTTTGAAAGGTTTTATGAAGTTTGTATGGGTAGTATGCATGTTTAGGTTTAGGTGAGGTTTTTGGTGATTTGTGGTGTTCCAGCATGATTAAGTGTTATGTGCTAGGTTTGTTTGGGGTTTTAGGGTAGGTTTAGACCCCTTTGTGCATATATATGTGTATATGCTAGTTGGGAGTAGTTGAATAGGTTTTTGGGCAAAGTTTGCATAAAACAGAGCAGGGTTTTGTCCTTCGGGCAAAACCAGGTTCGGCCGCCGAAGGAAGGTTCGGCCGCCGAAGGAAGGTTCGGCCGCCGAAGGAAGGTTCGGCCGCCGAACCCCTTGTGGAGGCAGTTTCGGCTGCCAAAGGTTGCCCCCGAAAGCTAGGCTTTCGGTTTAGACAGAGACTTTCGGCCGCCGAAAGAGGGAGTTCGGCCGCCGAAAGTGTGTGAGTTTCGTCTCTGGACGAGACCTTCGGCCGCCGAAGGTGCCGCCGAACATGCATGAGTTTCGTCTCTGGAGAGGGGTTTCGGCCGCCGAACTTGCCGCCGAAAGTGCCCTGTCCAGCTTTCTTTAGCATGTTTTATGTGTTGGTTTTAGGATTGTTTAGAGGGGTTTTGGGGAGTTTCTGAGAGATGTTCTTGAGTGAGTTTGGTCCCTCATTTAAGTCCACCTGTGTAGGTACGGACCAGAGGAATCAGAGAGGTCAGCAGTGAGTCCAGTGTCAGCACCTGCAGAGTCTGTTCAGAAATAACTAAAGGTGAGTGGACCTTAACTTAATGTTTTAATCTGAGAACTGAATATTTTATCATGCTTTATGCATCATGAATATGCTATAGGGTGAGTGCATTAGTGTACACAAAGATGATGCATTGCATTTATCCTTGTACTTGGCATTGCTCCTTGTACATTGCTTATGTGAGACGGCACGGACTTCGTGAGGATTCATTAGCCCTCAGAGGAAAGACCTGGAACAGCCCTACGGGGACCAGGCACACAAAGACCTGGAACAGCCCTACGGGGACCAGGCACATGGTACTCCGGTACCCCAGATGAGATAGAGGGAATTTTGATCCGTCCGGCCGAGGTGATGTGATTATGTGTTGCATTCCATGAGAACATGTTTTATCACCTGTGTTTTTATTACTATTCTACTCACTGGGCTATAGTAGCTCATCCCTCTCCCCTAACTCCAGTTGTGCAGGTTCAGAGGTCAGAGAGAACTCAGCAGGGTACAGGAAGAGTACAGAGTGGTGTACTAGTTAGTGTGGACATGTAAATGTATAGAGATAGTGTATATGTATACAGTGTATAGAATGGTGCTTGACTTATAAGACTTGTAATCCCTTTGTGGAGTCACATGATCAGGTTCTGTATGTGTCTTTATTGTTGTATGTTTATGAGCAAAAACCAGGCTTAACATTATGAGTTTGATCCGCCTAGAGCCATGAGGAGCTCTAGTAGGGATTGGTAGAGCACAGAGAGAGTGCATGCACAGGTTAAGCCTTGGAATGAAGAAAACTTTTATGTTTTTACAGCAAATGTATGATCATGTATGGGATTTCACAGGTATACAGACAGGATAGCAGGCTTACTACGGGTCCCGGCGACCTTAAGTCGATCTGGATCCTAGTGCCGGTGGCAGTTCGGCAGTTCGGTTTCCGGGCTGTTACAGATTGGTATCAGAGCCCTAGGTTCACATGGTCGGACCTATAGAGAGAGAGTTGGGCTCATAGAGAGGGTTATCCGGTCAAGCACCATAGGAAAAACATGTCCACGAGGATAGGATGTTATGCTGATGTGCAATGCCATGAGTTATGCATGTGCATGTTTTTGATGTGTTATGTGATTTGTTGTTGTCCAGAGAGTGAAGATGCGAGGAACTCGTCGATCCGCGAGATTGACTGGAGTCCCACCTGTAAGTGAGGGTACAGCTGCTCGTCCACCTGCCTTGCCAAGGGCAAGATCTCACAGGTCAAGCAGGGAAGGAACGTCACGAGACCCTAGAAGGTCTTTGGACGAGAGCAGGAGAGGAGTAAGCAGAGGGGGAAGGTCAGTCGAAGAAAGAGGTGTGATGGAAGAGGATCAGAGTAGAGATGTAAGCATGGGTATAGGAAGGTCAGAAGAAGGTATGGGGGAGTCCCAGGGAGGCAGGCAGGCCTCGGGGTTTGGCTATCCACCCTTTCCTCAGGGCCCAGAGTATCCGATGGGAGGCACGTCGGATTACTCCAGCTTTGCCCCATATCCACCCTACTTGCCATATATGCCCTATCCTTCCTTTTATCCACCATATCACATGTATCCACCCCCACCTGTTCATCCAAGTCCAGTACAGCCTGTAGTGAGGGAACCAGTGCCTCCACCACCACCTCCTGAACCAGTAGCCCCTGTTGTGGAAGCACAGCAACCCAGTTCTTCAGGGGGAAGTAAGGTGAAGATGACCGAGTACTTAAAGTTGGATGCTCCTAAATTCAATACAGGAGATGATCCCTTTGAGTATCTCAGTGCAGTCAGAATGATAACAAGTGAGTTGGGAGCTGATGACAGTAGAGCCATTGAGATGGCAGGGTTCACTTTAAAGTGCAAGAAAGCTAGAGAATGGTTCAAGAACTATGTGGACCCGAGACTTGAGAGTATGACATGGGAAGAGTTCGCCAACGAATTTGCTGGATGGGCTTTTCCTGACAGTTCCAGGGAACTAAAGGTTGTGGAGTTTGAGCAGTTGCAACAGACGGAGGAGATGAGCGTTGATGCATATACAGATAAGTTCCTGGAATTGTTGCCATATGTTGGTCAGGCATATGATACAGATCAGAAGAAGGCAAAGAGATATGCCACAAGGCTTCATCCCAGGTATTTCTCTTTGATTCTTCATGCGGAGAAGGAAAGTTTCCACTCTATTGTGGATGCTGCTAGAAAGATGGAGGCCAGTGCCATAAGTCAAGGTGTAGTCAAGGCACAGTCTTCTGGTGTTAAACCCGGTTCCTCCTCACAGAGTACAGCAAGTGCAAGTAAGCAGAGATGGGAGAAATTCAGAGGAAAGAGAGGCAAGTTCTGGAATAGGCTTAAGTCGGGTCTGGGCATGAGTAGTGGCTCCAGTTCTGGCGCAGATTTTCCAGTGTGTAAGAGGTGTGGCAAACAGCATAGAGGAGCTTGTCAGTTGGGATCCACCGCCTGCTACAGATGTGGGCAGGAGGGACATTATGCACGAGAATGTCCTCAAGCGACTTTAGTTGCACCATCCCAGCAGATGAGTACGGGCAGTGTAGTACAGCCAGTAGCTTCAGCCCTACCACCAAGCAGTGGCCGAGGAAGAGGAAGAGGGGCAGCCTCTTCATCCGGGATGGGTTCCCGAGGTGCAGGTCCGTCAGCCCCAGCACGGATTTTCACCCTGACTCAGCAGGAGGCAGACACGTCGAACACGGTGGTGTCAGGTAATCTCATCATTGGGTGTTCTGAGGTGTATGCTTTAATGGACCCCGGTGCTTCTCACTCTTTCATTTCTTCTAGAGCTGCAGAGAGGTTGGGTCTGCTGGTGTCTGAGTTAGAGTGTCCTCTATGGGTCAGTGGACCCAAATGTGATCCATCTTTGGCAGAGTCAGTCTGTCGGTTCAGTCCAGTGTGCATAGAGGGTAGATACCTTCCAGCTGACCTGGTGGTTCTAGAGTTGACAGATTTTGATGTCATTCTAGGGATGGACTGGTTATCTACGTATGATGCTACCCTGAACTGTAGAGACAAGGTAGTCAGTGTCAGAGACCAGGATGGGTCAGAGTGTGTCTTCAGAGGAGACAGGAGAGGGACACCTAGGGGTTTGATATCAGCCCTCCAGGCTCGTAGGATGTTAAGGAAGGGGTGTCAGGGGTTCCTAGCTTATGTGAGAGAGCTAGACAGTCAGGTTAGGGAACCATCCTCAGTACCAGTTGTTAGAGACTTCCCAGATTTGTTTCCTGAAGAGCTTCCAGGACTGCCACCGGATAGGGAAATAGAGTTCGAGATTGAGTTGATGCCCAATGCCAGACCGATCTCTATTCCTCCCTACAGGATGGCACCAGCAGAATTGCGAGAGTTGAAAGAGCAGTTACAGGATTTGGTAGCTAAGGGTTTCATCCGCCCGAGTACCTCACCCTGGGGTGCTCCAGTATTATTTGTCAGAAAGAAGGATGGACCTCTGAGACTTTGTGTCGACTACAGACAGTTGAACAAAGTCACTATCAAAAACAAGTATCCATTACCCAGGATCGATGATCTATTCGACCAGCTGGCAGGAGCAGGTTGTTTTTCTAAAATAGATCTGAGATCCGGATACCACCAGTTGAAGATCAGGGAAGGAGATGTGTCCAAGACTGCTTTCAGAACTAGATATGGGCATTATGAGTTCCTTGTGATGCCGTTCGGGTTGACTAATGCCCCTGCAGCATTCATGGATCTCATGAACAGGGTTTTCAGGGAGTACTTTGATCGTTTTGTGATCGTCTTTATTGATGATATCTTAGTGTACTCCAGGAATGCAGAGGACCATGCCCAGCATCTGCGGATAGTGCTGCAAACCTTGAGAGAGCATGACTTGTATGCCAAGTTCTCCAAGTGCGAGTTCTGGCTCAGGAGCATTTCCTTTTTGGGACATGTTGTATCAGAGGAAGGTATAGCAGTTGATCCCAAAAAGGTAGAGGCAGTAGCCAACTGGCCTACACCCACTACAGTGACAGAGATCAAGAGTTTTCTGGGTTTGGCAGGCTACTATCGGAGGTTTGTTCAGGACTTCTCGAAGATAGCTGCTCCTATGACCAGACTGACCAGAAAGAATCAGAAGTTTGTGTGGTCAGAGGAATGTGAGGAGAGTTTTGCAGAGTTGAAAAGACGGTTAACTTCAGCACCGGTGTTAGCTCTGCCGATCAGTGATGAAGAGTTCACAGTGTTCTGTGATGCATCCCTAGTGGGATTAGGTTGTGTGTTGATGCAGAATGACAGAGTGATAGCTTATGCTTCTAGACAGCTGAAGAAGCACGAGCTGAACTATCCGACACACGATCTGGAGATGGCAGCTGTTATCTTTGCACTTAAGATGTGGAGGCATTACCTCTATGGGGTAAAGTGCGAGATCTATACGGATCATAAGAGCCTACAGCACATCTTAAGTCAGAGAGAGTTAAACTTGAGGCAGAGACGGTGGGTAGAATTGCTCAGTGATTACGATTGTAAGATCCAGTATCATCCAGGCAAGGCTAATGTTGTAGCTGATGCCTTAAGCCGAAAGTCACTTGGCAGTTTATCCCACATTGCAGTAGAGAGAAGACCGGTGGTGAAGGATTTCTACAAGCTCGTGGAAGAAGGGTTACAGTTGCAGTTATCTGGTACAGGTGCTTTGCTCGCACAGATGAGAGTGACACCAGTGTTTCTAGAGCAAGTGGCTCTGAAACAGCACGAAAACCCCGAGTTAGTGAAGATTGCCAGGACTGTTCAGTCTGGCAACAGTTCAGAGTTCAGATTTGACGGTGAGGGGATTCTTCGGCACGGTAAGAGGTTATGTGTACCAGATGATAGCAGTTTGAAGGCAGACATTATGAGGGAAGCTCATAATGCGCGATATAGCGTTCACCCTGGAGCCACCAAGATGTATCAAGATCTGAAAAGCGTGTATTGGTGGCCAGCAATGAAGAGAGAAGTGGCACAGTTCGTGTCAGCCTGCGAGACATGTCAAAGGGTGAAGCTAGAGCACCAGAAACCGGCTGGAATGCTTAACCCACTGCCGATTCCAGAATGGAAATGGGAGAACATAGCTATGGATTTTGTAGTGGGGTTACCGGCGACGTCTACCAGATTAGACTCCATATGGGTGATTGTGGATAGACTCACTAAATCTGCTCACTTCATTCCAGTCAGGAGTAACTACTCTGTGGACAAGTTGGCGCAGGTGTATGTAGACGAGATAGTAAGGTTGCATGGAGTTCCAGTGTCGATCGTATCAGATCGAGGACCTCAGTTCACCTCCAGGTTTTGGCGGAGTCTGCAAACGGAAATGGGCACAAGGTTGGATTTCAGCACTGCTTTCCATCCACAGACAGACGGTCAGTCAGAGAGAACCATCCAGACCATTGAAGATATGCTGAGAATGTGTGTGTTAGACTTTGGCGGTTCTTGGAGGCAGCATCTACCTCTGGTGGAGTTTGCCTACAACAACAGCCATCATGCTAGCATAGGGATGGCTCCTTATGAAGCTCTGTATGGGAGGAAGTGCCGAACACCTGTTTGCTGGGAAGAGGTAGGAGAGAAAACTCTTGCAGGGCCAGAGTTAGTTGAGATAACCAGCAAGTTAATGCCTATCATCAGAGAGAGGATCAGAACAGCGGTAAGCAGACAGAAAAGCTATGCAGACATCCGTAGGAAGCAGCTAGAGTTCCAGGAAGGGGATATGGTATTGCTTAAGGTGTCTCCGATGAAGGGAGTGGTTCGGTTTGGAAAGAAGGGTAAACTGGCCCCACGGTACATTGGTCCCTTTGAGATCTTGCAGAAGATCGGGCCTGTGTCGTATAAGCTAGATTTACCGGCTTCTATGGAACGAATTCACCCGGTATTCCATGTTTCTATGTTGCGGAAGTTTGTGTCAGATCCAGAGAAGGTTCTTAGTGAACCTGAGGTGGAAATCTTAAGTGATCTCACCTATGTAGAGCAGCCCGTGCGGATCCTTGACACCCAGATCAGAAAGCTGAGAAACAAGGAGATACCAATGGTGAAGGTTTTGTGGAACCACCACAACCTAGAAGAGTGCACTTGGGAGACTCGGGAGTCCATGCTCCAGCAATACCCATATCTGTTTTAAGGTTAGTTTTTCCCCTTTTCTATGTGTTTATGTTGTGTTAGGGACATTCGGGGACGAATGTTCTTAAGGGGGGGAGAATGTAATACCCGGCTCGAGTCCGGCATCGGAATTCCTGTAGTCCGGTGGAATCTCGGGTGTCGGAACCCTCGAGAAGGGTAATACATATGTTTTCCAAGGTATTTTTCACTGTTTTTCATGTTTTGAAGTGTTAAAAGACTTGAGTTTTGAAAGAAAAGCAACAAAGGAGAAATGCAAAGGTTCGGCCGCCGAAGGTAACTTTCGGCCGCCGAACATTGCATGCTTGCGGCTTCACGTTCGGCTGCCGAAGGTGGTCTGGCCAGCCACCTATAAAAGGGCCAAGGGTCGGTGGAAGGAGGTTATTTCTCCTCCACTTGCAGCCAGAGGTGAGTTTCAGCCTCTCCCACGTTGACTTTCATGTTGTCCATGATTTTCATCAAATCTTTCAAGAGTTTTAAGAGGTTTGGTGACTTATGAAGGTTTTGAGCAAAAGAACCAAGTTTTGAAGTTTGGAGCTTTGGAAGAGCTTTTCTTCATATCTCCACGTTAGGATCCTTCATCCTCAAGTTGTGTAAGAGGTAAGTGAAGATCCTGAGCTTCTTTGATGATTTTGAAAGGTTTTATGAAGTTTGTATGGGTAGTATGCATGTTTAGGTTTAGGTGAGGTTTTGGTGATTTGTGGTGTTCCAGCATGATTAAGTGTTATGTGCTAGGTTTGTTTGGGGTTTTAGGGTAGGTTTAGACCCCTTTGTGCATATATATGTGTATATGCTAGTTGGGAGTAGTTGAATAGGTTTTTGGGCAAAGTTTGCATGAAACAGAGCAGGGTTTTGTCCTTCGGGCAAAACCAGGTTCGGCCGCCGAAGGAAGGTTCGGCCGCCGAAGGAAGGTTCGGCCGCCGAACCCCTTGTGGAGGCAGTTTCGGCTGCCAAAGGTTGCCCCCGAAAGCTAGGCTTTCGGTTTAGACAGAGACTTTCGGCCGCCGAAAGAGGGAGTTCGGCCGCCGAAAGTGTGTGAGTTTCGTCTCTGGACGAGACCTTCGGCCGCCGAAGGTGCCGCCGAACATGCATGAGTTTCGTCTCTGGAGAGGGGTTTCGGCCGCCGAACTTGCCGCCGAAAGTGCCCTGTCCAGCTTTCTTTAGCATGTTTTATGTGTTGGTTTTAGGATTGTTTAGAGGGGTTTTGGGGAGTTTCTGAGAGATGTTCTTGAGTGAGTTTGGTCCCTCATTTAAGTCCACCTGTGTAGGTACGGACCAGAGGAATCAGGGAGGTCAGCAGTGAGTCCAGTGTCAGCACCTGCAGAGTCTGTTCAGAAATAACTAAAGGTGAGTGGACCTTAACTTAATGTTTTAATCTGAGAACTGAATATTTTATCATGCTTCATGCATCATGAATATGCTATAGGGTGAGTGCATTAGTGTACACAAAGATGATGCATTGCATTTATCCTTGTACTTGGCATTGCTCCTTGTACATTGCTTATGTGAGACGGCACGGACTTCGTGAGGATTCATTAGCCCTCAGAGGAAAGACCTGGAACAGCCCTACGGGGACCAGGCACACAAAGACCTGGAACAGCCCTACGGGGACCAGGCACATGGTACTCCGGTACCCCAGATGAGATAGAGGGAATTTTGATCCGTCCGGCCGAGGTGATGTGATTATGTGTTGCATTCCATGAGAACATGTTTTATCACCTGTGTTTTTATTACTATTCTACTCACTGGGCTATAGTAGCTCATCCCTCTCCCCTAACTCCAGTTGTGCAGGTTCAGAGGTCAGAGAGAACTCAGCAGGGTACAGGAAGAGTACAGAGTGGTGTACTAGTTAGTGTGGACATGTAAATGTATAGAGATAGTGTATATGTATACAGTGTATAGAATGGTGCTTGACTTATAAGACTTGTAATCCCTTTGTGGAGTCACATGATCAGGTTCTATATGTGTCTTTATTGTTGTATGTTTATGAGAAAAAACCAGGCTTAACATTATGAGTTTGATCCGCCTAGAGCCATGAGGAGCTCTAGTAGGGATTGGTAGAGCACAGAGAGAGTGCATGCACAGGTTAAGCCTTGGAATGAAGAAAACTTTTATGTTTTTACAGCAAATGTATGATCATGTATGGGATTTCACAGGTATACAGACAGGATAGCAGGCTTACTACGGGTCCCGGCGACCTTAAGTCGATCTGGATCCTAGTGCCGGTGGCAGTTCGGCAGTTCGGTTTCCGGGCTGTTACAGTCATTTATCACTCTTTTCTTGCACTGAGGTGCATGATGATCCGACTTACCACGTACAAAACAATATCATTTCTTTTTAAAGGTAGGATTATTAAACTTAGATTTGTAATCATATTTCCTATTTTCATAATTGTTATTTGATTTGTGCACTTTTCCTTGTACAAGATTTGCTCTTGTAACCAGCTCTTTACCTTTTACAGTTTTAAGTTTCCTCCTATTTGTATTTTCAATCTTCAAGAAGTCACAAAAAGGTTTGGCGTATGGAACAGCAGGCAGAAGAGGTCCACCATTTACAGTAGCAGGAAGCGCAGTAGCAAGAAGCACGGCAGCAGGAAGTGCAGCAGCAGGAAGCACAGCAGAGGCAGTGACAATGTCATTGGGAGCAAGCAGTGCAGAAGCAGAGGCAGTGACAACGTTTGGTTCCATTTGTGTAAAGTTCATAAATCTTTAAGATTATTGAAAAAATATGATAAAATAATAAAATCTGAGTCGTATTGCACACTGTCCTTAAAAATTTATTTTGCGGTTGCAGTCACAAATAAAATCTTTAACTACCATAAAATCTTCAACGACTATAAAATTTTCAACAAGCACAAAATCTTTTGAAATCTAAACTAATTTTACAATAATTTTGTAGATCTAAAGTCTATCTAGAGAAAAAATCTTTGAGAGATCTATTGTTTTCTCAACCTTCTTTGCAAGCAACGCCGTATCTATCACTGGAGGCTAAGACTGGATCATTTATCTTGCTATTCTTCAGTATGTTCTTAGATCTATCTCTGCCATGTGAGGGTTGTGTTTTAGTATTGAAGTGGAGCATCTCAAGATCTTTAGCCCATCTTATTGTCCTTCTAGAAGGCCTACCTTTTAGGAGTATGGGGACGCCTTTCGAGCTCTGTCCTACATCTCCTCTCTTATCTTGACAACAACCTTGGCTGTGGGGTTGTATTGAGATACTGAAATCTGACTTACAATTTCTAAGAGATCTTTGGGTTTTGATTCTTTTATTTAGTTAATTTGCCTATCTATTGGTGACCATTTCTATTATAATGGGTCTGATGCCTTTTTTAGTGTAATAAAACATACCTTTCAATAAAAAAAAATTGGTTAAAATACAATATTAGATTTGAATTGGATTATTTATTATGGATATTCCTTTTTATTTGACTGGTACAAAATTATCCACACTTAATTCAAAAGCTGGCCATCATATTAGTGTTAGTTTGAGCCATCCTAAAGGCGTATTTGTGTAAGATTTACCGAGCAGTCTTATAATTAACAAATTGATTATTAATTTAACTATGAAGAAAACAGTACAATAGATTATTCAAATTCAAAAGCAATTAAAAATTTTTAATCTGATTTAAATTATAAATTATTTTTATATATTTATTTATTTATATTTATTTGTTAGTATACAAAATAATTGAAAATCGAAGGAACTTCAATCGTTTATAATGAATTAACAAATATAAATATAAATAATTTTAAAAATAATAATATGATGACATCTTTGTAAGTAGTTTATGTGATGTAATTATAAAAATTAAAATTATTTTATTAATAATTGATATGAAAATAACTGTATTTTTTATTAGGCACTTGGCAAACTGTTAACAAAACACCCCTATGTCCCAGCAGAGCTATACCTGCAGAATTAAAAAATATTAAATTTATAAAATTAATACAGTACGAAAAAGATAATAGATGTCTAAGTGATAGTAAATAGATGAGGAACGATGGATGTAACAAGGATAAAAATAAAATAATTTATTTATTTATGTATTTATAGCCTTAATTTTAAATTCAGCGTTTAGATTTAAAATTGAACCGAATAAAATAAATTGAAATTTAAAATTTGAGTATTTATAAAAATCAAATTGATTTTAGAAAAAAATCGATTTACATAAAATTGATCTGATTCGATTTGATTCAGTCTGATTTAATCGATTGGCTTTTTTAATGGTTTTTCTTTTATATTTTTTTATCTTATTTTTAATATTCTAAAATTTAATTGAAATATTTCTACGTTGATTATGGTCTAAATCTCTCTATATTATAAAAAATAATATTTTTCACCTTATTTTTTTTGCGTTAGTTGCTAATTTAGATTTTAAATTATATGAAATGGATGTGAAGAATATTTTTTCTCAAATGGAGAATTAAAATTTACATGAAACAACTCACAAATTTCGATGTAAATGGCGAAGAACACAAAGTGTTTAAATTCTTAAAATCATTCTAGGGCTTTAAATAATTTTCGAGACTATGGTATATTAGATTTCATAATATAGTCGGATCTTATGATTTCACTATGATCAATAAGGATGACTGTAAATATATCAAAAAGATTCAAGAACAAATTAATAATCTTATCATTGTATGTAGACGACATACTAATAGCTAGAAATGACAGTGAGTAGATTACCACCATTAAGGATTGATTATTATTTTTTGAGATGAAAGGAATGAAAAACTTGCGTATAGTCTTTGAGTCAAGATTCTAAGAGATTAAATAAGAAGATTATTATTTCTTTTCGAAGAGCAATATATTATGAAAGTTTTAGAGTGATTTAATATGTAAAAATTTAAATCCATAAATACTCTTATTTTTCAAAGAAAAAACTAAACCGTAGATCATGTTATAACACTCCATAAGAAAGAGTTCAAATAAAAATATTATATATACGAGTGTGATCAGCAGTCTTATGTATATTATAAAGTGTACAATTATTGATATTTGCTATGCTATGAGCATAATAGTCGATATCAATCTAACCCTAAGCGAACACATTGAATATAGTAAAATGGATATCGAGATATTTTAGATGTGTATTAGATTATTCATGATGTTATAAAGAAAATATTTTGCAAGTGAGAGGCTACTAGGACGCAAATTAGAGAGGAGATTTAGATGAACCTAAAGCCTTATTTGGTTGGGAATAAATAAGTGAGGAAAGTAGAACTTCCCAGGAAGTGTAAAAAGTTTCCTTATTTGGTTTGCACTATTAAAATAACTTCTTGGAAAGTAGAGTAGTACAAGCGAAGTAACTTACCTAGGTTATCTTTGGTAAATTGCACTTTCTTAGTCAAGTCTCGTGGAATTTATAAATTTATCCTTTAATTTATTACATTTCAAATTATATCAAGGGTATTATTATCTTTTAGAACTTAGAAATAAATTTACTTTTTGAAAAGTTATTTTATAAACCAAACATATTTTTATCATACATCATGGGAAGTAAATTTCCCGAAAATATACTTCCTAAGAAATTGATAATTTTGAATTAAACAAGGCTAAATGTATTTCGGATTATATCTTCTTAAAAAATAAGAAGTTATAGTCAATAGCACTATTTATTATATTAGGGAAATAAATGTACATAATAAGAGTATTTTCTATGCATAAAATAACTTTGGGTCCTCTAATGAAGACCGATACAAAAGATATTTTGTATAGGTTTGTAAAATCATTGAGTTAGTATAGTTAATGTAATGTATTTAAAATATTATTACAATTGTATAATTCATACATATTATTTTATAGGAGGGGATATAATTATGAGAAGTGTATTAGACAGATAACAAATATCTCCTCACATGATATTGATTTTATTATCTAGTGAGATAATAAAACGCATAATAATTATAAGTTTTTTTTTGTGGATAAAATTGAGAGCTCAAAAACTTATAATATGAGATGTTATCTCAAAGGAATTGAGAATAATTGTGAGAAATCATTATTGATTTTAAGTGAATAAATCACATTATTTGTCTTAATAGCTAGATGGGGTTCTGATTAAAAATGAGTAGTTAGGAAAATTCAAATTTGAATATTAGGTATGCTCAAATTATTGTATGTGTGGTATCTTAGATAGGGACATATGCTCTATTATGAATAAAAAGGATATCACAACATGTGATTCATACTACATGTGCTTGTGACCAGCGATGAAAGTACAAGTGATAATCTTTGCTTGTTAATCTGCTTGTTAATCTGTGAGATCCTAAAGATTATAAATAATCTTACTAATAACCTTAGAACTTTAATATGTTATTTGAGACTTAATTTAATATTTAGTATTTTAGAATATTGTTAGATTATTATGAATGATTTGATTTGATGAGATATTTTTAAAAAAATAAATTAAATAGTTAAACTTTTATAAAAATATATATACTAAAATTATCAACTTACTTTTTGAATAAAATTAAGAGATTAAATTATGCATTTAGCCTTATTTTAAGGGGCATGTATATTTGAATAATATTTAATTTTGTTTGTCCAATTATAGTTTTATTTATTATCTATCAATGACTTCATTGATTTGATTTAAAATGTTCATTTTAAAATGATCAAGTAAAATTATTAACATTCACATTAATGAGTCCCGTCATTTTTAGACATACAATATCTCGAATTCAAGTTTTAGTCATGTCATTTATAAAAAATAAAAGTAATATTTCTTTTTTTAAAATAACATTCTTAATTCTATTAACTTCCAAACTATAGTTTCATTTTGGACTTTATTAAGTTTTCTAATTAATAAAATGTTGATTTAATAGCTAGACTGTTAAGATCGACTTAACCTTTTTGTTTTCGTTCAGAAAGTTTAGGAATCGTAATCAACATATGTAGCGATGCTTTAAGATTAAATAGTAATTTTTTGAGGGAAAAGTAATTTACATATTTACAACGAATCGTACCCAACAATGCCCTTTAATAATTAAGGACTATATTTTCAACTCAAATACTAATGAGCGGAGAAAACACTAAGGCAGTAGTAAATAATGGAAAAAGTGAAATATACAAGTCAGTGAAAGGTGATTTATGCCAAATGTCAAAATTGCAATATGATAATTTTTGGGAGAGATTAAAGTTGGGGTTACTAAAAATGGACCTTACAATAAGAGAAATTCCGCATTGCTTGTGCGGATTTGGAATGAAACAAAGAGTCTTATGGTTTTTTGGGCTTTAGAAAGAGAAAGTTGGGGTTTGAAAAGAGTGAGGAAGACATAGAGATGGTGCCTTCAAAATTGCAGCGACAAAAAGGAAGTGAAGAAATGGAGCACAAAGGGTGAGAACAAGCGGCTAAATTTTAAAGACAATATATTAGTTATCATGAGAACACATTCTTTTCTGACTGAAGTAGATGGGAAAGATCTCACACTTTATCGAACAAAGGCCGCCTGTGAGAGGTCAGTCTACAAAATACATAGCAATAAACTTCCATCTTTAATATTTGTAAAGAGATAATAAGTAAAACTTCTAATGGCACGTTCTTAGTACATTGCAATACTAATAGAAGATATTTACAGAAAAACATATCTAGGTAATGAATCAACTTGCAGTAACTCAAAATTGAGAACAAAATAAACAAATGTATCGTAAATTCAACAAGCAAACTATTTGCTGATTATATTTCAATATTGTCTAAGGTTACTCAACTGGTGCTTTAAAAATTTGCTAACCTAAATCTAGCCTTTCAGAAAATTAGCAATCAGTAATACAGGATGAACCTAAAAGAAAAGAAAAGAACAGAACAGAAGGCAGAAAGTTTGTGTTGTACTAACATACCCCATTTTCTTTTGCTGGGGAAACATCTCTCTCCAGTTTTTAGCAGATCGTAAGTCAAGCTTTCTGACTGAGCTTCAGAGAATAATTCCACATCTATATGATATTTGTTCTCTTTCACACCACAACAGATCACCTCTCTCTTTGCAGGATTCCTCTGTTTTGTAGAAATGATTCTGCAGTTTCAGGAAGACTCCTCATCAATAACCTCTTTGATTCCTTCATTCTGTTGAGCAGAAGCTTTCCTAGTCCATCAATTTCTGATTCATATTGCTCGTAAACAAAGAAGGCCGTAAAGGAAAACACTAGGGCTGCATTAAGTTCCAACAATGTCAAAAATAAAGAACAGAAAGGTGTGTATATATATATATATATATATATATGATTGGAAACAAATTGTTCCCTACCTACTCCTACCACCACAGTCATTGAACGCGACAGGATCAACTTGAGAAAATAGAGGGAGGACATGACCTGCATTGGTTATGAGAATGCTTGAGAAGACAAGAATACACCTTACCTTGATAAAATGAGGAGTTTATCATACTCTATAAGAGTGCATCAAATGTGCAACAAAACGAGATTTAACAATTTGTTTCATATAAAATGTCATATATATTTTATTTTATTTCGACAGTTGTACCTTCAAATATTGTCACAAACGTGATCTTTGAAAATTCTAAATTACCTTTGCTATCACCGAAAATTCTAAATTGTTTAAAATATTTTTCGTTGACTAACTTTCCTGAGTGCCCCAAATGCTAAAAGAAATGCAGAAAATATTTTACTAAAAAGTATTTTATTTGAAACAAACAGAGCCTAAAATATGTAATTTTTATACAATTTTTCATATATCCTTCAACAGACCTACCTTTTAAAATTCTCACAAATATGATATTCTAAAATTTCAACGTGTTTTTACTATCATTGAAATTCTAAATTTTTTCCACACAATTTAATAAAATAATTAATAAAAGTTCCAAAAACATATAATTCCATTATAACATTTTTATGTAATTTTTCTCAAGTAATTATTTGTTTGAATAATTTTTTCATATTTATATCCATTTTAAAATAATTAAATTTATCTATTTTTAATAATAATTTTAATTATTTTTTATACTATTATACTTTAAAGAAAATCTATTTAAATTTTTTTTATAAATAATACCTTGCATACAGAATGTCCTGCATGTAAGGTGATGGCCATGTTCGACACTTTTAAGTGTCAAACATGGCAACTCTGCTCCATGTTCATACTATAGTATGACTGTCGAACAAGCATTCTACACACCCTGAATCCAAAAATATTTTTAGGGGCAAACATGGTTTTCAATTTTGTTTTTGCTTTCTGCATGATTTGAAAAAAAAGCTCAAAAAAGTTTATGTACATCCAATTTATTTGGAAGTAGGCATGCAGGATCACCATTTAATAGAATTAAACCAATGAATTTGAGAAAACATGAATTTACCATGTAAAACTAATGTGCAAATTAAACATGTGTACTCACAGATATACATTTATATCCATATATTGCAAGCCTGAAATATGTCCGACAGAATGCAGGTAAAATGAAACAATAAAATGAAAAATTTTTAAACTATAAAATTCAAAAATAAAATCCTTAAGCTTGCTTTGAAATTTTCCTTCTACATTGTGCACCCTCAAACGGCTGACACTAAAAACTCTGAGAATTTCTCCAGATTTGCCTAGATGTGTATACACATAATCATATTTAGTTGAAATCATTACCAAAGCTGTAGAAGTGAAATAGACGAATTATGTGGGAAGGTAGGGTTCTTCCACTGTATGCATTTATAGTTCCTAGATCCAGTAGAATCTGATCTCACGTTTAATTGCAAGAAATTTAAAAGTTAGAAAATTATAAATTCTCAAAACTACCACGTTCATGCATCTTAGTACGCACAAACACACAGGCAATTACAATGTGAACATTCTATGCTGGGAAAGATTGCATACAAGTGAAGGGAAACTTGGAAACAAAAATATTGATAAACTAACTCCCCATAGAAGAATTACTCTCACTACACATACCTTAAAGAATTTATTCCAGTCATGTCCTCGGGCCAATAATCTTACATTATAAACCCCTCTATTCCACTGATATGCTATGAATATCACTGAATCTTTTACCACTGTTTCTGAAATTTCAAACCAAGACACAGACATCCTCCGAACGATAAAACTGGATCTGTTGCAAAGGTATAAGAAACAAAACATCTCATGAAACTTTCAACACAAGAATTTCACTACTGAAAAATATGAGAATGCAAGATAATAGTCTATGGAGTAGCTTAAAAAAATCTAACAGATACCATGCAATTGAAAATGAATGCTAAAAGTAAGGATTTAAGGATATTGACAATTGAAATGTTTTCCCCAGTTATTTTTACAGAACTGGAGTTCGGAAAGTGGGAATGAATTGCTATAGAAGGGAAGAATAACGGTACTAAAAAATTTCCAAATCTTAAACAAATATAAAATGGAGAATTTTATGAAACTTTGCCACAAATTTCATATTTTCCTAAGACCCAACCGTGGAATATTTGGCAAATTTTGGAAATTTGGATGTATATGCTGAAATAGGTTTTAGAAGTCACTATTGATCAATGTAGATTGTTGTAGATGGCTAATGGTATATCAGCTACCGTCACTATGGATTACTATAGGACGGCATAAGTTCACTATTTTCACTATGGCAATGAGAAAAAGCCACTGATGTTCATATTATGACCTGAAAATTCAACATTTTTGTCTGTGTTTTTGACAAAACTTTGAAAAAATTTGATTTTCTGATACCCTCACAACAAGGGGTGAGCATTCGGTTAATCATTATCAAAATTAAAATAAAACTGAATCTAACTAAAACCGAAATATTCGATCGATCATTATAACTGAATTAACCAAAATAAAATAAAATAAAAATATTTTAAAATTATTAATTAAATATATAAATATAAATATATAATAATTTTTTATTTATAAAAATAATAATATAACTTATTTTAGTAAAATAATGATTACAAAATTATAAAAACAACCATTATAAATAATATTTTTTAATAAAATAATAATTGAATATATTAGTTAATAAAAATTCAGTTATTTTAGCTAGTTCGGTTATCAAATCAAAGGTAACCAAACCGGTAATCGAAAACTGAATTTTTAAAAAATGATTAACAGATAACCGAACCAAATTGAGCCGAATTTATATTTGCCAAATTAACCGAATTTCATAGGTATGGTTTGTTTATTCGGTAATAACTGCATAATGCACAACCCTACTCACAACCACCACTAAAACAACCAAGACAGAAAAGTTTTTAGTGAGAAAAAAATTGAATAGCTATTCTGGTCAAATAATTAAAGTCTCTAATAACATATACCACGATTATCCTGACGTCATTAACTTTCACTTGCAAGTAAACAAACTAATTTTCATGGCTGGAGAAGGAAGATAAAATTCACCCTACCACCACCTTCTCTCCTCAATCTATGACAAACTGTGGTGAGTTAGCGAGAGTACCACACATAGTTGGACTCCCCATGATGAGATGAGATGAGATTAATCAAACTATAACAATTTTATCACCTAACTCCTCCAATTTGTGGTGGACTATAGTACCTGGCAAAAATGCACAATAGCCACCATAGGCATTAAGCAACAATAACCTTTTCAATACTACATGTGAAGTATAGGCTACATGAAAAAAAAAATCCAGTTTGTTCCATTTGACGTTTGATACTTTTCGTGCAATTTGGCAATAGGAATGGGATAACAGGTTTACAAGCATTATAAATATATATTAAATAATATTTCCTGGCATCAAGAGTATATCAGCAGCATGCTCATGCATCATATGACTTAAATGATAAAGTGTTATGAATAATGGATAGACTAAATCCATTCTTCAATAGAGTCCAAATATTGAAGAAGACTATCACTTAGAGCATTTTTTACTTTTATCTAATCATAGGAGTAGATATGTTCAATTTTCAGCATTTCTTCTTTCTCTACCCCTTCTGCTTCATCGAGTCTGGCCATTTGTTGCCTTCTCTCATGAATCGATGAATCTATCAATTCCTATTGATTCTCATAGTTCACTTTTGATTCATGTGATTCTTGCCCGCTTCTAGGCTCCTTAAGGTTCATCCATCATATTTCTTCTATTAGGCTAGTGATTCAATACAAACCATACAATTCGCATCACAAATCGTATGATTTTAGCAACACTGACCAAGCCACCACATAGGGTTTGATTCAAGACTTGAGAGGTCAATTGAGTAAAACTTGTAGTAGAAGGGATAACTTAGTGAGCTTGGATATTGGGCATCAAAATCGCTACCAAAACTATCACATGTTAAAACAATTTTGTGAAATTAGTGGATCTACAAGAAAATGGCTCACTATAACTAGAAACAAGATAGAGTCACCCGTGACACTAGAGAACCACAGTATGTGAGATTGGATCCTAGCTTAGCAATTGTATCAGCAAGGGAGAACAATGATGGATGTTGAATAACTTAGCATGGATTACAACGAGAACTTTTCGAGTTTAAGAAGTGGGATATGGAAATGCTAAAAGATTTAGATGTAATAGACCTGAATAGCAGAAATAACTTATGTATTTTGGGCCAAATGGTTTTATATTATCAAACTCAAAAACTATTAAAGCTATTTGATAGCTTGTGAAGTTAAACCAAAACAAGCACAAGAATCCCGAAGAAGCTTGATAAATTCTAATCATTTATACACTCATGGTCAAAAGATTCGGATAAGTTATTTTCAAGGAAAAAAAAGAAAGTGTTATGTCCCTTGGATACAGATCGCGTCACAGGTCTATTTACGGTAAAATCAGTGTCCAAGGCCTAAGCTATTGATTTTCTTGATTTTTTCCTCACTCAATTATTTTTGTTGTTCTGAACTCAATTTAAAGGGAGTTCTGACCTTTTGAACTTGTTGAGAGAGAGTTCAGATCTTAATTTAGATGAAATAAATTTGCTTATTTTATTTTTGATTTTCTAGCAATATATGTAAGGAATAGTATTACTATTTAACACAATTCTACTGATATAAGAGTCCTAAGGAATAAGAAAACTAAGAGATAAGATAAAACAATCTAATCCTAAAGGCAAATGGCCTCTTTAGGCCCTTGAAAATTTTGGCAAAGTCATTTAGGTCCCGGTTAAACAAAATAGTCCATTTGACCCCTTAAACTATTAAAAATGGCACAAAAAACCCAAAATCTAACACTGTTAAATCTCTATAAAAAAAAGGACAATAAAACTCTTAATAAATGTCACAATAGTCATTTAAGCCATTGAATAAATATTCTTATTTAGTTTATAAATAGTTTATATTAATTTATATTTTTATAAATGAATAGAATAATTTTATAAAATTCATAAAATAAATAAAGTATTATTTAAAAATTTTAAAAAGATTTAAATTTAATAAACAGTAAATTAAAAGATCCTTTTTATCAGTCAAAACCATAAACAATTTTATATTTTTTCTTTTATTTTCTTATTAACTAAAGATCAAACTTTAATATTAGAAAATTTTTTAAAAATTTTTAACATGTGTTTAAGAAAATACAACTATTACAATATGATATATGTAACAAAAACAAGAAAAATAATAAAGTATATTAAAAGTTTAAATGTAATTTTTTTATATAGATATGGAATTTAAATAATGTTATAAATTAATTGAGAAAATATCTTATAATTTTTTATTAGCTTTAAATGACTTTTAGCAATTTTATATTTTTATAGTTTCTATAGTTAAGCTTTATTAAGAAAATATTAATTAGTTTCTTATAAATTAATTTTTCAATAGATTTTTATGGTTTGTATTATTTATCTGTAATATTATCTATAATTATAATAATATTTACATACTTTAATAACACTTATAAGTTTTTAAATGAGATGTTAATATTAAAATTGGTGTTTAATTAAACAAAAAATAAAAGGTAATTTCAATTTTTTTAAAGTGAATTATTCTTTTATACTTTATAATAATTTTAAATTTAAATACTTATAAATTTCTATGATATTTTATTTATTTTATAAAATTATTATTTTTATTTATTAACAATATAAATATAAATAATTATATTTATAAACTAGATATTAAAATTTAAAAATTACATTTATTTATCCAATAAGAGTTTCCGTGGCTATTAAGCTATTTTTTAGAGGTTTAAATATTTAATTTTTTAATTCATAAACGGAGAGTTAACGGTGTTACCGTTTTTAGGGCTAAGTGGCTATTTTTAAAAAATTTATGGGTTTAAATAGCTACTATATATTAGTTTAAGGGGTCAAATGGACTATTTTGTTTGACTGGATTTTAAATGACTCTTGGTAAAATTTTTAAGGGTCTAAAGATGTCATTTGCCAATCCTAAAATAAAGGATAAAGCAATGTAATCCTAAAATAAATCAAGTACTTAGTAATCTAATTCTAAAATAAATCACTCCTCCTAGACAAAAAGTTTATCCTCAAGCTCAAAGGTCCATTGAATTAAAACCTCCGGACTGCTTCTCCAGTGTGTGCTTTCACTTGGATCACCCCAATCATTGACCTATAACCAAAATAGCATCTTTCATTGATGACCCGCAGTATAACGTTCATCACAGTTGTAACATAGTCTTTTCGCACATCTATAGACATTTCACCTTTAGTCAATCTCTTTAACATAGGGCCCTGAGTACTATTGTTGTGACTAACTATGGACACTGTCGGAGTATTGGTGCCTTGGTTTTGGAGCAAAGGGGATGATAAAGGTGCATACTGTTTATTTCCCACCCAAGTTGGTGAAAATTTCCTATAGCTCCATTTTGCATCAAAGTCTGTCTTTTTTCGAAGGTCGTTGCAAAATTGGGTGGATTTTGAAGTTCCACATCCACTCTAATCAATTCAATTAATCCAGTTGTGAATATCTCCACCTTGTTGTGCTCCTGTGATTAAGTGTAATCTTGCTAACAAAGCCTGAGATTTGTGTTGATACTCTTCTAAACTGCTAGTTTGTTTTAAGTTGATCAACTCATCCAAAGGATTGCTTCTTAGTGGAGGTTCAACGCGCAAGTGACAATAGTTTTGAAAGGTATCCCAAGTTATTCTTGGTTCTTCCTGTTCTAGTCTGAATATCTATAATTGAGCCTCTCCAATCATGTGGAATGCCACAAGTCCCACTTTGTCGGCCTCGGTTGTTCTTTAATTATAGAAAAATTGATCTCAACCGTTCAACCATCCCAATAGGTCCTCTGTGCCATCGTAAGTAGGGAAGTCCAGCTTAGTATAGCGTGACACTACTTTCAAGTCTAACATCAACCTGATCTTCAGTTCTCTCTGGAAAATTTGATTGGTTGTTGCTACTGCCTATTCCTATTTCAAGATCTTGGTTCTTCCGTATCTCTTTTTATTCCTAACATTGCTGTTGGTAACGTTTTTCAAAGAGTTTGATATACGATTCTAACTTTTGCTTTAGATGATTTTGATATCCCATGATGCTAGGCTCTTATACCAATTTGTTATGTCCCCTAAATACAAATTGTGTCACTGTTTACAGTAAAATCAATGTCCAAGGCAAAAATCGTTGGTTTTCCTTGATTCTTTCCTCGCCCAAATGTTGTTGTTGTTGTAAGCTCAATTTAAAGAGAGCTCTGACCTTTTGAACTCATTGAGAGAGAATTCAAATCTCAATTTAGATTAAATAAATCTGCTTATTTTATTTCTAATTTTCCAGCAATATATATATAGGAAATAATGTTGGCAATCTAATCTTAAAATAAATCAAATACTTAGCAATCTAATCCTAAAATAAATCAAATACTAGAAAAGAGTCTATAACTGAAAGGCTCAAACGAATTCTTTTGACAATAATGCATCCAAAGAGAATACACCATCCTAAGCCAAACTTGGAGGAAAAAAGTATTTCAAAAGTTGAACTTACTATCTAATAAAGATAAAATCAGAATTTCTTTTTTACCTTCTCTGCACACCTAGGGGATATTTTTCCTAGCCCACCCTTTGGGAAGGGGGAATAATCTCATTCATTAGACATGATTGCTCAATTATACAAGTAAATATTAATTGATAATGAGTTATGATGAGCAGCAGAAAATCAGAAGGTTACCACATGGTAAAATCAACATACACAGAGGGTAAGAGATGTGGAATTCATGCTTAGATGGAATGAAATGTTTTGCCATAGGGAGTACATAAAAACACCGTCAGCATGAAAACCAAGAAGATTAAAGTTCATGCTCTCCTATAAAGTTTCTTCTATTCCTTGTCACGAAAATAGTCAACTGCTTAATTTTTCTGAATCCAAAATTAGTAATTATTCTGAATCCAAAATTATGCTGATGGTGTTTTTATGTATTCCCTATGGCAAAACATTTTCATTCCATCTAAGCATAAATTCCACATCTCTTACCCTCTGTGTATGTTGATTTTACCATGTCGTAACCTTCTGATTTTCTATTGCTCATTATATCTCATTATCAATTAATATTTACTTGTATAACTGAACAATCATAGCTAATGGTTGAGATTATTCCCCTTCCCAAAGGGTGGGCTAGGAAAAATATCCCCTAGGTGTGTAGAGAAGGTAAAAAAGAAATTCTGATTTTATCTTTTATTAGATAACATGAAAATAGTCAACTGCTTAATTATTCTGAATCCAAAATTAGTTGGGACCAGCTATATGATTTTTTTTTTTTTACTTCACTCCACCAGGTTTAAGGCTACATCTATAGAAATATCTGGGGCTGCAAAATCCTTTCTTAGTATTTCTCCCCACATTAAATTAGGTTTGGCAACTAACCCCCTACCAATTCAATGTTCTTAAGGAATAAATTACTATTTGTTTTTTTTTTTAAAAAAAAAAATCATGTTGCAAAAAGATGTTAGGGTGCCATAGTTTTTAGCAATTTAAATAATTATACTATTCCACAAATCCCAGCATTAACCATTCTCTAGCAGGCTAGCTATAACAAGCATAGATAATACTTACATTTGTGCTGGTAGAATCCCATATCCATAGAGGATAGTAGTAATTAGCAACAGAAGCTTCGCAGCAGATGATGCAAACGTTCTTCCAGAAAGTAAAAACCAATAAAACAACATAGCAAAGGCAAAGAAATATGTAAATGTTTTCTTCTCATCTCTCCAAAGCAAAATGTCTGCAACTGCAATGAGAAAGTTTAACTCATTTTACTAACATCAATAAATTGTAAGATGCATCAAAAGATGACTGAACTTATTAATCAAGACTATAAACTCAGTCATAATGCTGGCGAAAAAGTTAGCTTTTTGGCTGAACATAGGCCCAGCCAGATAGGTTATCTGCAGATAAGGTAATATTTCCTATGCACATCATGCTTCGTATAGCTAATATGCTCACTGGCTATACCTTAGTTCAGGTAGAAATAAATTTATCTTTATGAACAACTGTTTACCATAAAGATTATGATAATAAAATCTATCAATCTAAGCCAAAATAAATAAGGTCTCACGAATACTTCTTCACAATTTAAACTGGTAGAGACATGAAAGGATATGTGAAATGTACACATCACACAACCAATTTCCAAAAAAATTAACAGAACAGTTTCCAACCTTTCCCACTGCCTAGCAGCTTATCAACCTTTGACTGTTCCTCAAAATTAGTGCAGCTCATGAAAGATAGGTCCTTGACCAAATTTGAGAATGCATCACTAGTCAATGCAATACCATCCTGTATGTTCAACAATCAACACAAAGAAAACTTTAAATTTCCGAAGTTCCTGACGCAATATTGAAATTATGAATTAAAAAATATTTTCATGTCAACAATCTTAGCAGCCAGTACCCAACTAGCAGTTCAAGTCAAATAAATAATTTCTATAAATACAGCAAATCAAAAGTAATGCAATTAAAGTCAACAATCCATCATCATGTCAAGAATACCGAGAAATCAGATTATTAAGAATTTAAAGGACAACAATGGATTCATGTAGATCACAAATATAACAAGACATCCAAAAGATACATCATCAAAAAAGGCATTATTATGAGATGCCACAAATTAAACAGAACTTACATCTAGCGAGACAACTGGTGAGTATCCAATGTATTTTTGAGCTGCAGTGCAGTTAAAAGTCCTAGTATGTGAAGCTAAACGGAAGTAATAAGCTGAGAGAGAATGATTATATTCTTTGATTCCCAACTTTTCATGTGTCCATTTGACAAACAAGAGAACATACCACACCATCCTGGCAGGGACTTTTATAAAAGGTCTGCAATCAAAGTAAACAGAAAGATTAGACTTGGTAATATTAGAGAATTATGGCGTTTAATGAACAAAAAAAAAAAAAAACAAACAAGAGAGCATCATAATGCAAATCCATAATTATATTTGCTGATCCATTTTTATGACCATGTAAGACAACAAGGGTGCATTTGGCACACTAGACACGATGTAAGAAAGCTAAAAACAACTTGCAATGACTAAGGGCATTTTTTATTTCATACTCTGGCATCTAGCTCTTCGTTTTATTATTTGCTAATTCTCATGTATTTTTATTTCCTTCACGGGCTTTCCATCACACTTATGGTTTTAAATAAAGGTCATTATGTTACGTAAAGGCTATTATTTATAGATCTTTTACCCTCCCGTTACTGTTACCCTGATATTTAAAGAGCAAGAAAAATTTATTCCTGTAACAGCTGTTATTTACCATTAAGTAATGTTAATGGTCCGTTACCTTTTTTTTTAAAGCCATATGGAGGCAACAACTCAATTTATTTTTCTTAGATTGGGAAGTTTTATACTGTTATATCTCCCTTTTCTCAAATTTCTATAAAAAATTAACTATCTTCTACAAATGTCTTACTTCTTTTCTCTTAAACTAAGATCATTAACTATTTTTCTAATTCTATACATTTTTACCTTATAAAATTTGATTTATTTATCTTTGTTATACTTATTTGTTAAAGAAAATAATGTCGGAAGCCAAATTCTTTTTGTCTTTGGAGTATGAAGAATTATTTTTTACTATCCACGTTATCTACATTGTTATTTTAGTTATAAATTAATTATTGTTAAAGATGTCTAATAATGATAGATTGAATGTCTTTGATGTGTTAATGCTTCCTATTGGATTGGATATCTCAATTATATTCATAACTTTAAATATCTTTTCATTTCATGAGTTATACAAATTTTTTTTAAAAATTTGCGTCAAAATAGGCAGTTAACATTATGTTACAGGTCTGTTTCCTTTACCTGTGACCGTGACTGCGACCGCGATTTAAATCAATAAACTTGATAAAGAAATGAAGAGAAGTCTAGCATTTGCTGTTTTCAGCATTTTCTGTTTGCTTTTTCCCTCTTCATATGCTTACATGGTATTTTCTAACACTTATGTTTTCCATTATTGAAGCCTAATAATTCTGGAAGCTTAATTTACCTTTGACACCCCAAGCCTTCCAATATCAATGACACAAATTCCCAGAACTTCATGGGCTCGAGATTAGTGATAAAATATGCCTGCAATTGATAACAAGGTAATATCTCCTCTGTGTGCGACTGCAATCAAAACAGAAAATAAAGAACTCCTAATTCATGTCAGGTGACAATGTTGGAATACCTTGCCAGCCACAGAGATCATTCTAGAATCCAGAGCTTCTGCTGCACAGATGTGGGCATGAACAACATTCTCAGAATAGGTGAAGTCGGACATATTTTCACCATTTCCTATAATAAACTGAAAAGAAATTTTGTTACTTCAAAAAGAAGTAATGCAGTTCAAAATCATAGGTGTTCAAGGTGTGTACACAATAGAATATTTACAGTCTAAGCATAGAAGGAGAAAAATTAAACAATGCCATCAAGATCATCTTGATATCAGGTTAATGCTTTACACCTTTCAGAAGATAAAAGAGAATATTGCAGGAATAAAAATAAAATCACCTACGATAACAACTTTACAAATGAGTATAATAAACAAAGCAACACAAAAGAAAATGTGCACAAATAGCTCCCAAACCTTTGCACAACCAGATTTTGCTAATTTTATTAAGAAAGGCACAAGCTGTGTGTCTCCAGGCCCAAAGACATTACTTGGACGAAGTGCACATGTCAAAAGGCCATCAATATTGTTAGCAAACAGGATTAGTGCCTCTGCATGAGCCTTAAGGTCGCTCAAAGCGTCCTCAAACTGCAACATAACATCAGTTAAGAAGGATACTTAGACAAAAAAAAGTATATAATCTCAAGATAAGAAGACAAGGAAAAGCACTCAACATACTTTCCAATAGCATGGTAAGGATTCATCTCCATTGCATATGTCATGTGAACCATCAAAAATTAAATCTGCAGAACTGTTATATATCAGCTTTCCAACTTTGCACTCTCGGCAAGCATTGATGACATTTTTAGCTCCTGAATAAGCAAGCAATCAGGATTTTAGACATTTCACCCAGAAAAACTAAAATGCCCGCTACATTAGTGTTTAGCACATCATGAACCGCTACCTTGAACTATAATTTTGTAGCAATAATAGAAATCATGATTCCATAAATCCTCAGCTTCCATATGGAATACAATAGATGAACCTTCAATAGCTGCAAAGGCACATACGCAAATTAATTCTCAATACAAATGTTTAAGTGTTTATTTAAGAAGAAATTTATGTGATAGATAAGTAAGAGAAATGACATGGTATGCCAAGTAACAGTGAAAAACCACATGCTTTATGCACAAGAGAGAGTGTGAAGAAAGATGTTAATAAGTCAACTCCTTCACCAAAAATGGATAACTTAATATTACCAGTGATATAACTTTCCAAATTCAAACTCTAGTTACTACAAACAGATAATATTCTATCAGGAAAAATTTTTTATTTAAAACCTCAAAAAATAACTTAACTTTGATACTTATAAGAACAGAAAGGTCTAAATGAACCAACTTAATATTACCAGTGATAAAACAACACATAACTTTAATTCAAACTCTAGTTACTACAAACGGATAATATTCTATCAGGGAATTTTTTTTATTTAAAATCTCAAAAAATAACTTAACTTTGATACTTATAAGAACAGAAAGGTCTAAATGAACCATTTCACCAAGTTCTATCACTTGAAAAGGCTAATACTGAAATAAACACATAATATAAAAAGATTATTCATAAAGCTATCAACTCAGTGAAGAAACTTCAAGGAAAATAACTAGAAAACAGTAAACTGAAGTATGTTCATTTTTGCCATTGATCTCTCTGCAAACTTAGGAAGCACTGAGTTTTCAATAAAGATTTAGCATATTATAAGTTTTCAAGAAGGGCACATTTTCCATAGAATTCCCCTGCATATTATAAGAAACATTCAGCATTTTGCAAAAAGTGGAATAAAAATCAAATTTATATGTCTTGAAAGTTCAATGATCTTGTTCACGCAATTGCTAAAAACAGATATAATAAATGCAGCAGCAGCAACAATAGATGTATCATCACCGACATAATACGGAACAAGAAACAAACTAGCTAATGGTATCATGCCAATCCTTATGATGGCCGCCATTTCATGTAATGCTTTAATTCGTGATAAAGCCCAAGCAAGCCCTAAACAGAATTCTCAATTTAGTTGCCCAAGGAACCAAAAACAGAAGTCAAGAAGAGGGAATCCTCATGTGGCTATTTAGATCTATCTAGTAATCCAGAATCCAATCATTTAAAAATGCCAAGCATAAACAAAACGAAGTCTTAATATCCAGTGCCAAAATCAGTTTTCTTCACTTGCAAATTATTAAAAAGAAAGAGTTGGAAATCAAACTTGAAACTCATCTTCAGCAGCCAGTCAACAGCAACCTGTATTCTCCACCCGTAAAATTCAAAGAATCCATATCCGAGAATTCCTTTTCTCTCGGTTTCCTATCTTACTTTTTCAGAACCTATAATAACAAAAATATCACACATTACCTTTGACAATTGAAGAGACGTCATGAACATCAAGGCAGTGGTAGGAAGCACGGCCGGACTCGATAGCGTCGTTAAGAAAGGAGTCAGAAGAGTCAGTGAGGTCGAGTTGCAAAGACTTAGAGGAATCGGCGATACGGACGATCCAGTTACCGATTTTAAGCAGGCGGAAGACGAGCGATCTTCCTAGGAACCCTCGCCCTCCAAGAACTGCACATGTCCTAGGGCTTAAATCCTCAAATGGAACCTCGATCGCCATTAACGACCACCAGGGAGAGAAAAGAGGAAAGAAACGAAACAGAAATGGGAAATTTGAGGGTTACAGAGGCTGATCAGAGAGAGAAAGATATAAATGGGGATTTGGCGCGGAAAGTATTATATAGAAACGTTTTTGTTGCCTTTCTATTTCTAATTTTTTCAGTTGCTGTGGCTGTTGAAGGTGGGTCCCAGAAAATTACAGTCAGGTTTTCTTATGAATTTTTTTTTTCTTCTCTGGGTTTATTTGGGAGGTAGTTTAAAGTTTTTTTTTTTTTTTTTTTTTTTTTCTCTTTGCCTTCTTTTGATCTTAACCCAGAGAAAACTGAAACTTTAACTGGTTGTGAAAATATTCAAGAAAACATGATAAATTAGATTATATTAATTTTAGATTAGTAAGTTTCTCTGCTACACTCGTTTTAGGCGCAAAAATATCAAATGAAAAAAAGCCTTGAGAAACAAAAAAAATTACGTGATTAAAAAACCATGTGACCCGAATTTTTTAATATAATTATTTTGACCAAAACCAAAATTTAATTTCATCATTTTTTAACTCAAAATATATTTTTATTAAAATATTTAAAAAATTAAATATATATTTATACACTTATAAATTCATATTATACTTCCCCAATCTTAAATTTCTTTTAAAAAAAAATTATATATTCAGTATTATCCCACACTTAAATAAAAAAAATTCAATTTGATGATCGGCTTTCTCTATCTCAAACAAAACTAGGGTTAAAGAGAAAAATATTGTCCCAAAATCTATCAAACCCTCATTAAACAGGTCGATGTAGCGTCTCGAACCCTAATTTAGATGCACGGGGCAGATTAAACCTATTGTAGACCCAGATCCATTAGGAGGCAGTGCAGCTCGGTGATATGACGTGAAGGAGAAAAGTTGACCCGTCACTTTGCAGCCTTATTTGAATGCGTGCCAGGAAAATTAAATAGCCACATACCCGCATGTATGGACCTGAGTGACAAAAACAGCTGGTACTCTAGTAAAGAAGTGATTCAGCGTCATTAGCGGACAAAAAACAAAGGATAAAAGGAGATAAAGTTTTCTTCTCCGCCTAAATTTATACAACCATTATAAATCTTATTCTCTCATAACATCACAATTAAATAGAATTTTTATGCATTTCTTTTAACTTTAAATAGAGAGTTAAAAGGGAGAGAAAGTTTAAATGGTTTCACTTTGAATATTCATTTATTAATTTAGAGTAGTAAACAAACAAGCCAATTACAAAATACATTCCATTGTAATGCATACAAAGGGAGAATCTTTCTCATAGCAAAAATATGATGCAAGAGAATAATTTTCTACCCCACAAGCCAATAGTCCAATTGAGCAGTGGCTTAACTCAAAACAAAAACAACACACTACCCTTGCATATAAAGCAATCTCTACAAGGAATTGCTCTTTTGAAATTTTGGCACTACTTATTTGGCATTAAAAGGAAATCTTGCTTTTATGTATTTGCAATTTGCAATAGCAAGCAACTATTTTAAAATAAATAAATAAATAAATGTAGATCTATTAATGGTTTTGTTTCAATTTTGATAAAACAAAAATCAATTAACCAAAAAGTTAGTTGTTACATTATGATGGTTTATTCAATCTAATTCTTAACAACACTATGTGATATGGGATCAGTGGCGGAGTCAAGAGCTTCCCTTTGGTAGGGCACCACCGGCTGCAACTGCACTGCTGCGGTACCACCGGCTGCGCCGCTGCGACACCTTCATCCCCCTTCAAAACATTTTCCGGTCGCCGGTACGGCACGTGCCCCTTGCCGTACCTTCCCTCCACCCCTGTATGGGATTGAAGTAAAAAAAAAAAACACTAAATACATATACATATTCATAAATTTTATTTTTCGGAATAAAAATTTTATAAAAATTTAATTTAATTAAAATTTTATTTTGTAAAATTATTATTTGGAATAAAAGAATTTAAAATTTTTTAACTTGAAAATTCTTTTATTATGCATGAAGATGTAAAAATTATTCATACTAAAAGAGGAGTTAGTGAAATAATTTCAAAATATTTTAGATTTTGAAGAAATTACATATAAGTATAAATAAAATAACTTACAGTTTTAGTTTAAATGAGTACAAATTAATATACATTGATAATGTCTAAATTTATTATTAATAAATAATAACTTAATAATAATAACTATGTACAATATATAAATCTTAAAATTAAAACTCACCTATATTTTTAGTACTTAAAAGATTTTTTTAATTTAAATTATATAGAATAGATTAAATATTCACACACTTATATTATTTCATATTAATTCATAGAACATATAAACTAAAATCGTAACCTATCAAATATTTAAATTTACAAAATTATAACAAAATCAAATACTAATTAATTATATTATTGATAATTTATAAAAAAAGTCAAAAATAATTTTACTTATTGCTAAATGCATTTGAAATTTTAATGATTGTATTATATATTTTCATGATAAAATTACTCTCGTTTAACACCGTTGATTAATAAAAATTTAATGCATATTGTGTAAATAATTTTAATTGTTTTAGATAAATTAGTAATAATATGATAAATTTATATTTAAACGTTATAATTTATAAATTTAAATATTTAATAAATTAAAATTTTAATTTAGATGTCTAATAAATTAAGACTAAATATAAAAATGCAAATATATATTTAATATAATAAAAAGTATAAAAAAAATATTATATAGTTTTATTAAACTTTCACTTTAAATCTATTATTTAATTTGTGTTAAGATATAATATTGCACTGTTAACTAATATCGATAATTTTTAAATATTATAAAAAATATTAATATAAAAATTATATCACAAACGGTTAGTTTAACTTAAATTAAATTATAAATTATGAAGGAGATCACATTATTTTTTTAATATTTTTTAATTAACAACTATATTTTATTTACTATAATAATTTTCTGACATAAATAATGGCTATCATATAGTATTATTTTGATTAAATTACAGATTTTAAAATAAAAATGAATAAAATTACGATATTTTATATATATATATTTTTTAATTTATGTAAATATTGTTAAAAATTCACACAACTTATTAATTAAAATTATATAATTATGTTAACTATAATTTTAGTGTGTTAATAAATTATGTTAAATATTAGAATGTGACGAGACTTTTTTAATAAGATTCATATATTAGAGTGTCACAAAACTTTTTCAATAGGATTCATGATGCAAATATATATTCTCTTACAAGAAAAGGGCAAATACTATGGGCACCATAGACCATAGTGCCCCAGTAGAGGACAGCTAGAGTTAGTGGGTGACCTAATAATGAGAGAATTAAAGCAAAGGTACCTAAGAGGGCAAAATAGACAGTTGAGAGGATGACTTGGAAAAAATGATCAAAAAAGAAAAAGGATGACGTGGGAAAAGCAGAGATAAGGTAAGGTCATCACATGAAATGGCCTGTCCACATCATGGATATGGAATTAAGTTCTTGGTTGGAGAGGTGATGTCAGATAAGGTTTAAATTTTTATTGGCTAAAGAAGTTGTGTTTGGTAAAACCATACATCACCCAAACTACCGCAATAAAATTAAATAATAATAATAATAAATTACATATTAATTTATATATTTTTAAAATCAAATATTAATTTTTTTTATAAATAATTCATTTAAATTATGTCATTTCATTTATAATTATATTAATTTCAACAAATTAAAAAAAATTTCTTAAATACTCAAAATACTCTCGTTGACGCTTATATTTCATTCAATATGAATAAAATATTTTATTTTAAATATTAATTTTTAAATTTTAATATAATTAATATATATATTTTAAAAACCAAACCTTTAAATTTTTTTTTATATTAAATTTATCTAATTTACTCTATTATAGATGTTGAATTCAAAATTAGACGGTGGTTCAAATTTTAGAAATATATTTTATTTGTTACGTTAATAATTATTTATTAATAATACGATATTTAAATATTAATTTAATATAAATTATATTACAGACTTTAAAATAAAAATAATTAAAATCATATAATATTTTTTTAATAATATTTTAATCTAATCAAAACACTAATATTAAAAAATTAATAAAATACATTATAAAAAGGTTACATTTTTAAATTCTGGTTAACTACTTGTAACCCACTATTAAAATTCAAAAAAGCTTCTCCCAATTATTTTCTTAATTCCTCCGCACACACACATATATAATTCGTGGTACAAGAAGAGCATCGCCTTCAACTTCTTTTCAAAAGAAGGAAATGGATCTGGTATTTTATAAGGAGAGTGTTTATAGATAAATATTATTTTATACAAATTATTTATTTTTTAAAAACTTTTTAAAGCTATATAATTATTGATCAACATGGGATTTACTTTTCAATTATTCTTCCATGCTTTTATAATTATAGATAATATGAAATTATTCTCTCCAACTAACACCGTTAACTGAGCCAGCCTATAGAATTAGCAATACAAATCTTCTTTTTTCTTGTTAGATCAACTCCACCCCATTACACATCTTTGCAAATTCAGTTGGTTTAACCTCATAGAATAACAAGAGGAAAAATTTTCAAGGCTTTTCTTCTCAAAACTGAAGATAATCTACTCATACAATGACAAATCACAAAATTGTTTACTTTTCTTTCTCACAGTTTCTTTCCTTCAACGACTAAGGCTGAATTATGGAAACATCTCTGATTAATAAAATGGATGAAAGGAACAAAGTGTCCAACACATAATCAAAACCCAAAAATATTTTAATGATCAACTTATTAATAATGGCAACAACTGAGAACATTTTTGTAAATCTTCCCATTAACAAAAGATGGCCAAACTTTTAAATTTGTATCACTCAAAGTCATCAACTTTTGAGAGTAATGCAAGTAAAGCTAAAGATGCATTGCTTGAAAATGCACGTTCCATATAAATTGGAACACAGGTTCACCATGAATTTAAAAACAGCACTTTCTTTGTATGACAATAATCAAAACTTTAGATAGCCAAGCAGAAGTCAATAGTTATAGGTTACCCTTTTGGGCCAAGGGTACACACTATAAAAAATCATGAGAATTATTTAACATATATTTTTGGATAGCAAGTAAAATTGAATCTGATTTCAAAAGTTTACTACAATCATAAACATTAAACCATTTGACATATGATATTAGCTTTCATCATCATCGAATGGATTTGAAGAACCAAATATTGCAATAAAAAACTAAAAACAAATTAAAGTATCCAAAACTATATGGACAGAAGGTGAGTTTGGGTTACTTATACTATAGCCATACTCACCCTGTAATTGATCTTAAAAATTATCCTTTGCTTGACGAATGACGCCCAAAACTTCTGCATCATTTGCTGTCACTGGAATATTTAATGACTGCCGAATTTCTGCACTTGAGGTTCGAAGGAAAGGATTACAAGCCTTCTCAACCTTCAGCGTGGTTGGAATCTAAGATGCCACAAAGAAAGCCAACTTCAATATGGAAAATTTAGGAAGATGAAAAGTAAAAGAAAATTTCCATTATAAGATGGATTAAGAACAGCACTAAAATAAAGCAATGCGTCCTGTAGTCACTGTAAATATTCCACAGACGGTTGGAAGGCCTGCCAGGTGGCTAAGCAACTCGACTTGCTTGATAATACAAGCTCCTTTGAATTGAACTGTTTGGAATGTTAACGACCATGAGAAGGGTGCAAAACAATTTATAACTCAACTGCTCTAGAGACACAATCACAACAAAGTTTAGTTCCACTTTGCAGCCTACAACTATGAGCACATCTAAACTGAACTTGATCTTAAGGTTCATAATGATGACAAAGTTTTGGATGACAACACATAAAAAAATTGCCTAGGAACCAAAGGCCATTAAGTTTTCAAGTATTTCTTAAGGGCCCATTGGTGAAAAAGTCTGAACATTTGCATTAATCACCTTTATAGTTAAAACTTTATATATTAGATAATAAAGCCAAACTTTTTAAATTGGTCACAATAATAAAGCCAGATGACTAAATCGAATTTGGAAAAGTTTATGTACATAACAAAATAGTCCTTGAGGTCAATGAAAAATGTAGCATTTACGTTTAGAGGAGCTAAAGTATACACTTAACAAGTAAAATCAACCTTTTGAAATTTTAAAAAAAATCTAAGGGAGGGCTAATGTGGCAGTCGATTAAAAAAATTCATATTCAACCTACTCCTATTTAAAAATTAAAATTTCAGGAACAACAAATTATGAGATATATCCATTTGATTTGCAATTGTGAGATACTTATGTGCCGCTGCAACTGAAGTGCCAACAAAGTTCAACACACTGCATAAACAATGACATGTGCTGCTTCTTTAAAAAAGCTCACCTCTTTCCATGGATATTTTATTATTTCATAAGGAAAATTACTATATAGTCTCTATAGTTTAGTGAAAGTACTTGGCCTCTCTATTTTCAAAAACACATTAATTAATCTTTAGCTTTGTAAATTGTGAACTATTTAGTCTCTCCGTTTATTTAAGCCATCAGTAATGTATGAAATAATTAAAAACGCCCTTGCCTCTAATTGATCTCTGTAATTTCAAGGACACAACTATTTAATATAATTTCATAATCACAACAATTTAGTCCCTGCAATTTCAGAATAGCACTTAGTCCCTGTAATTTACAGGAGAGACTAACTAACCAATGGCTTGAAAAAGACAAACTAACTAATATGCTTTTTAAAAATAAAAGGACCAAATAGTTAGTTCCATTAAATCATAGGGACTAAATAATAATGTTCTCTTTTTATATTTAGAGCTCCCTTACATGCCACTTGTCATATGGTTTCTTGTTTAACCACTCAACTTGTGCTACTTTTTTAATTTCTTTAAATTTTACTGTTGATAGGCTCCTTTTATTTTATTCCTTTTTACCTAATCTTTTGCCTGTTTTATTGGAATTTTACCTCTCATTGTTGCACTTGGGGTCCAAAGTTAGGTATGCTTGATCATGCATGCAAGTGTAGGTTTCTTTTTTTATTAATATGCATTTCTAGTAAAAAAATGATTTTATTATCTATACTTCTTAATTAAGTAAATGAAGAAATTACTTTGATAAATATTTTTAAAAATATTCAATTGATTGCTATTAATGTTTATTAATATTTTATCAATTTAAACATTTTTTAATTATTAAATTCAGGAGATTAATTATAAAAAAAAAAACTAGATATAAAGATATATTATTAATTTCTATATTCTTTTGGTTATTTTGCTCAAACTAATAATTTAAACATCAATCTTAACCAAACATATAATGAAATACCTTCTTGCTTAACAACAGTTTTTGTATTACCAATCGAGGTAAACTAATCCTCCAGATAGATTTTTTATATGCAGCAGTTGTAGAACAGCAACAACGGAATGCAACAGTTCTAAACAGATCCAAAATCAATTAGAAAGGAAAGAAAGCATAGTGGCACCTAGCAGTGTCTCTTGGCCCCATACCAGAGATGTGGCATTATTCCTAACTTGCAAGGAAGGGTTTTACTTCTACCAAGTGCAGGGCCAAGGCTTTGAGGGACATAAACGGATACCTTATGTAACTTGGTCATTGAATAAATATAAATGAAAACCTCTGTGCAAGTGTGTGAGTGGGCAGGTGAATGAATGTATCTGCATGAAACAGGACTAGAGGACTCAGCGCTCACCGTTGGCAAATTCTTGCTGCGAAGATGGGCCACATGTGCTGCATAGGACTGAAGTGCCTCATTGTTGGGTTCTATAGACAATGCAAACTTTGAATTACTCTGCCAATTGGATGTCCCATAGTTAGGGCCCATGATTTTGATCTTGGGTAGATTGGGTAAGAACAAATAAGGAAAAGATTGTAGCAACTAACCAATGTATATTCATGGCCACAATATATATTTGTATCATCTGGTAAAGACGTGATTTTTCCCAATGAAGAATGCATCTGGAACAAAGACAAATATCTGTTACAATATTCATTCACCATGAGTTCATATATATCACTTCTTCATCCAACTTCAATATGGAAAAAAAATCGAAAGTCAAATAAACATAGGTTAGCAGTCAGCAATAGCATATGCTTATTGATGTAAACTCCAGATTCTAAACTGAAATACTTAAAGTCTAACCGAAAAAACCAAAATTGATCTATAGTGGCTGCATATGTAATTCCTCTTCCAAGTTTTAGGATAATAGGATGGCCAAAGGAAGAGAAATATTTTCAAAGAGGCTATCCTCTCTTAGATGAACTCAGGTCACAGTTAAGACTGAGGCAAAGACTACAAGGAAGAAAATAAACTGCACCACTCAAAACGGTAAAATATTATCTTCATTAGTGGAAATGGAAATGTTTATAATTTAGAAAATTCAACTTTAAAAGCATTTCTAACGAAGACTTCCACATTCTTTCTACTTCAAAATATTAAATCATAATTTGCCAAAACATTTCATTGAAGATTTAAGCACCAACAATTTTCTCAGAGAAAGCCTCATTTCAGTTGTCTAAATGATGACAGAAGATAGGAATATTTCCCTCAAGACCAAAGATCCCTTGTTATGTTCGAAAAATTTTTAAGCAGATATCCTAGAAAAGAAGAAGAAGAAGAATAAAAGACGAATTCATGGATTGGCAGCACCAACTACCTGCTCAGGTGTTCCTTCGAAAAGCTTGCCACATGATAAGCTAAACAAAGTGTCTCCTGTAAATATTGCCCCTGATCCAGGAAAATAGAAACTAATATGACCTGCAAAAAGACAAGGCAGAACATCAGAATATAAAATGAAAAATTAAAATGCATATGTACTTGCTTATATATACTGAAGACAGAGTTAACCACCTAGTCTACATAGAAGTAATTGTGATCTATTGATGTATTTGGAAAAATTAAACCAGGATTTTTTTAGTCCAAAGCATTTCAATTCATCAAGAAACTCCAATTATTCTAAGCCACACCAACCAATATAATATACCTTTATGAAATGGTAGTTAAAATTTAAAACTTGCCACTCCTTACAAGAACTAATCACATGGCATCAATAACAACCTAAAGTTTGATGTGACAACATAAAAACAGCTACAGAAACATGGTTCTCAATTTTATAGGATATTCTAACACTAACATGGTTTCCTATGTTAGACAAACAACAAAATATAACCTCGGGTATGACCAGGAGTTTCCATTACAACCACCTCATGTCCTGCAAACATCCATTTATCCCCATCATTCAGAACTATATCAATGCCAGGAATTCTTTCTCTGTCAATTCCTGGACCAATTACCTACAGCCAACAAATGAAATTGTTAAAAGGTGAACCATCAGAAATATAGGAACTCCATACAACTGGATGAGCATTCCAAACTATTTTGCACTTATTTCAAAACCTAGATCCAATATTTTCAGTTAGATTTTAGGAACAAAACAAGCCACAAAATAAGCTTGTATGTTCATCACTCATGCACAAACAAGAAACTAAAAGTATAAAGGTAGGTAGGTAGGCGGCTAGGTAAGGTAGACTGCAAAATGACCATGAAAGTTATTGGTGGACCCACATTACCAATACAAGAGATTTTCCATTTCCCAAAAAGTTAATAAAAAAATCATGCGAGTTACTAAAAACATTCGTAAACACAGTAACAATAACCATAGAATTATTAGCATTCTCATAGAGTCTTAGATTGTGGCTTGGGCAATTCAGAAACACCTATTTGGCATTTTATGTGCCAAGAATTGCTTTCATATGTGACTACAATATGCAACGAAATCTTGAATAAATAAAAAAAGAATAACTCCCTTATCATTTATAACCCAACTATCTGAGTTTTAGCATTAACAAAAATCTCCTTATTAAAACTGTCATTATATCGACTAGTTAATTACTTAAGTAGAAACAGAAGGAAGAAAATGTTCCTCATTGCTAGATATGATCTACAAAAATGAAATTCTCAAAACAAGCTTTTCATTTAAAGCTTATAATCTTTTTGTGCCACTGTACACTTACAGGCATCCAACTGCTTGATATGAGTTGGTGGAAAAAGAATCTACACCAGTAAATACCATCATCATACCTTTGCACCGTACCTTGCTTTCAACTCTTCATTCCCACCAGTGTGATCGTGATGATGATGAGTATTCAGTATATAGGTCAAATTTCGGTTTTTTCTACTTAGAGCATCTATAATAGGTACAGCTTCGGTGGGATCAACAACTCCAACTGTGCCAGTATCCACATCATGTAAAAGATATGCATAATTGTCCCTGAGACATGGCACCTGATGATGCAAAAAGCAGCAAAATATTGGTAACTAAATTTGCAAGACTAGAATCTAAGATATCAAGCCTATACAGCGATTAAAAGAAAAAGAGAAGAGGAGTTTTTACCAATTCAATTTGTAACGAGGAAGACATATTGGAAACACTGCAAAATTCAGCAACTCTAAGTGTTTTACTAGCTCCACGCAAGGTCTTAAATGGCAAAGACAGTAAGTGCATGAGTCCATACAAGAGGCCTTTTCTAAGGCAAAGCTGTCTCGCACCTGGCCATACACAAAGCCCATTCCTCACCTAAAGTACGAGAAGCAAAAGTAAGATTCTAAACAATATTTGCAATGTCAATTAATTAGCATCACTACTAATTCTAAACATAGCATCAGATTGTAAGTAAGATCAAAGTAATCATTTTTCTTTACATAGGCCAAACCTTGTATGCAAAAATGGCAAGCACTAAAAGATAATGGGGAGGTACCATGCACTAAAGCAAATCTCATGAATCATAATGGAGGATTTGCTTTTGTATGGTCATATGTTATACCATTCTAATTTGATGGGTGCACGTAATAATTGGCAAATAAACTAAGTTCCACGATTACAGGTCATGGGAGATTGTATGGTTCTTGAATCTGTAAGCCTAGATTATGTCCCCCAACCTCACATTCAAGTCCTGGATTGCAACATAACAAATAACCTCTAATACGTAGGCATCCTAATAATTGACAATAAACCCACCCATTCATCACAATAATCTCTGACATATCATACATATTTCGCCTAAGCAAAGTGTATATTACAATTATTCATGATACGTTTTCATCCCAGGAAAATATATATGATAACCATTCATTTTGAGGGGCACAAAACTAAACGCAGATCATTGCTATTGAAAGCAAAACCAGTATAGCAGTACACGCACTTGCCTAAAGGGGGAAAATATACAAAACAAAGAAACAAATCCGCAGTTCCTTCACATAAGCGAAACTGCTTCAAACCCAGACAGGTCAAATATTAAAAAAAATTAATTTTAAAAAATACCCAATTCACCACATGGCTTCAAATTCTCAGATCATACATTTCCCAGGAAAATTAACATAAAAAACCGACCACAGACTACCAAATTCTTCAAAGGAGGGGAAAATTCAAATAGAAATGTGCAAGTAAATTTCCTACGAAGAATTAAAAGAAAAACAGATAGAGCAAAAGCAAACCCTTGAGCAAGGAATGGAAGCCATAGAACAAGATTTAGAGATCATTTGCATTCCTCTCTCACTCTCTTTCAGTTAAAAAAATAATCTCTGAGAGAGAAAGGGAGAGACGAGAGAATTTATTTTTCTTTTTCTTTTTATTTTTTCAGAGAAAGTGGTTGAGAGAGAGTACTGCTTTGGGCTGGCAAATTGGTGGCAATTGGCACTCAGAATGATTACTGATTTGATACTTTAGTGGAGAATATAATAATAATGTTATGGCAAAAATAAAATTATATTAAGGTAAATTATTATTAAGTCCTTAATTTTTTAAAACTATACTTATTCATCCATGTTTTAAGATTACTAAATTAAAACATCAAATATTTTGTAAAATAAAAAAATTATTAACTACCTTAAATATTTACACTATTATTATATATAAATTTAATTATATATATTATTTAATTTTTATAATTTTAAATATACATATTTTTTTTTACTAAAACTAAAATATATTGAAGAATTTTTTTATATAAAAAAATATTAAAGAGTTGAATTTTATAAAATGTAAAGTTGATTTAATTGAATAATTTTGAATAAAAATAAATTAATTAATCTTTTAAATCCAAGATTCTAATAGTAAATTTTCATAATATTATTGAATAAAAATAAAATAAAGTAAATCCCAAAAAAATAGGGAAAAAGTATATACTTTTTTCATAGTATTCCTCGTATCACTTTTACTGGAAAAGTACATTTATTTATTTCTCTCACAATTTCCCTGAAATTTAAAGATTTGTAAAATTTTAATTTAAATATTTTTATAATTCCTCATATTTAAAAATAATAAAAAGAATTCAAAATTATTTTAAATAAATAAAACAATATAAAAATAATATAATCGGCTAAAAATTTTGATTGATTTATTTTCTTTATATATTATTTTTTTATGTCGAGAAAATCATACTTATGCTTTGCACTTAATTATAGATTTTTTTTATTAAAATCAAATATTGTATTTGATATAATAAATAAATATATATAAACTAAAAATATTCTACGTATATTTTATATGAAGAATATGGTGAGTTAGAAAAACTTCTAAAATTTTGGGTGAATTAGAAATTCATTTCGGTAATAAAGCATGTTTTTTCACTAAAATAGCAATGCAGTATGTATTGTAATTATTTGTACGAGCGATAAAAATGATAAAAAAAATTTTATTAAAAAAAATTGATAAAAAATTTGAATAAATTGTAAATAATTTTACAAATTAAAAAAAATTAGAGAAATATTATCTATAAACTACAAACTGAACTAAGTAAACTAACACTTTTCGCCACTATAGCGTATGAGTAAGTAGTATTCAGTTCAAATCGAAAAAATTAATCGAATTGAATTAATTTAAAATTTTAGTTTGATTTTTTATTCATTTCAATTTGATTTTTTATTCATTTTGATTCTGTTCGGTTTTAAATTTCAAAAATTTCGATTATTTTAATTCGATTTTAATTAAAAAAAAATAAAAAAAAATCAAACCAATTAGTTATAATAATATGTTATTTTTAATAATATAAAGAAATTAAATTATTAAAATATTTTAGTTATATTTTTAAATACTAAAAATAAAAGGTAAAAAATAAAAAAATTATTAAAAATCAAAATCGAACAAACTGAATCAAATCAGACCGATTCGATTCAATTTAATTTTTAATTAAAATCAATTCGATTTGATTTTTACAAATATTAAAATTTTAATTTTCAGTTTATTCGATTCGAGCCGAACAAATACTCACCCCTATAAAAGAGAGTGAGCAAGAAAAGACAACTAACCCTTTCGTTACAAACTACAAACCGTACATCTCCAATTGCAAATTAAAAAAAAAAAATTAATTTGAGAAGAAACAGAAGTACCAATATCCACCTTTAAGCACCCATAACAAGAATAACGGATGTAAAAAATGAATATGTGGATGAGCTAAATGTTGCTATTGTATAATATTATTATCAGCGCTGACTAAAGTCAGTAATGGGTCAGATACAACTGAAGTAAACACAACTACATTTCTAATTTTTTAAATATGCGAGTAAATTTAAACGATTAATCCAAATTTTTAATTATTATTAAAGAAGAGGTCAAAAATAGCATGCCACCATAAAATTAAATTATTCAAATTTTTTTATCAAAATGAAAAATCAAAAGAAAAAAAAATCATAAAAAAATACTTAATTAGAGATTATAATAAAAGAAAAAATACTTACTTTAAGACAAGATCATATAAATTGACAATATAAATATATAAAATTTTATGTATATTTATGTATATTTGAGAATAATTTATACTATAAATCGATATGGGTCTGGCCTTGCCGTGATAAGGTTTTAAGTAGGTGACAGAAAGAAAATACAGAATTATAAACATGTACACGTGGAAGTGGATGCAAGTGTTGGGTGCGGAGCGTTGCGTCATTAATCACTTTATAATAGACCCCGTGGCACATTAAGCGATGAAGGTTGTTCCAACATCCTATTTCATTTTTTTTTTAATATAGTACATCATAGCTCTTTTATTATTACTTTCTTTTAATACACATGCTACTTTTTTTTTAAAAAAATTTATTATTTAATTTTTCATATTATGAAAAAATTTATTTTTTAAATTTTAAAATATATTAAAATAAATATTTTAATATATTAAAAAACTAAAAAATCAATAATAAAGTATTCTATTATAATTGATATAATTTAATATTAAAATATATTAAATTCATATTTCGATAATTTAAATCATATCAACTATTCAAATATCCTATAACTTCAAATAAAATAGTAAAATTCTAATCACAATATATTATTATTCGTATCAAAATATTAATTTTATTTAGTAAGATTTTATATCTTATCTTATCTAAAATTATGTATTCTATTTTATTTTAGATTTTATATCATATTCAAATTTTATCTTATACACTATATAATGAGCTCACAATCTCCATAATGAGGTATACTATTCTCCCTAACAAATAATTTCATAATTTACTCATCGTACATATTAACTCAAGTATCAGAGAGATTTTCAAAGCAACCCACCCGGTATTTTTTTTTATCTTACAGGTTTATACTCGAAGAATTATGATATGGATAACATTATTAGTGTCGTCTGTGAAAAGCGACATAAAAATTATGTCTCTAGATGACATATAAGATGTATTTTTAGGCAACTAATTGCCCATTTAGGTGACGTAAGAACGCCTTTACATAACGTAAAAATGCCATTTCAAGCAACCAATTGCCCATTTAGACGACGAAAGAGTGCTCTTAGGCTAAAGCGTCCTTTTAAGTGACCAATTACCTATTTAGGCGACATAAAAGCATCCCTTGGCAACATAAGAGTGCTCTTTAAGAAAATCAATTACTCCCTTAGGCAATCTGCACGCCCTCATTAGCGACTAATGCCTATGCAGCTTTTCATGATGACAACATAATACTATATCTCATCAATATCAAGCCATCAAAATAAAGATGGGAACAAAAGTCATGTAACATTTATTTAACCATAGAAGTCCATCTATTGAAACACTTATTTTTTTAGTTACATATTGATAACTTTATTCCTCTCACGTAGATTAAAATGCATCCATTAAATATCATTACCACAAACACAAGTAGCAAAGAAGCTATTGACCTCTAAGGTCAAAACACAAGACAACAAATTCGTTAGTCCCACGAGGTGACAAGTTTGCCAAGGAAAAAGTCAAAGTAATCACCAAAGTGATTTGTTACCAAATTCCCGTAAGGTAATAAGTTCGTGAATGAAAATAATTAAGTATTGAACGTAAAGATTCGATCAATGTAGGGGAGACTACTAATGTAGCTCAATATTAGAATATATTAAATTCGAGTCTCAATAACTCAAATCATGCCAACTATTCAAATATCCTATAACTCCAAATAAGGTGGTAGAATCCTAATTACAATAGAGCATTATACATATCAGAATATTATCTTTATCTAATAGGATTCTATATTCTATCTTATTTACGACTATGTATCCTATCTTATATAGGATTTCATATCATATCCAAATTCTATCTTACACACTATATAATGAGGTATGATATTCTCTCTAATGGTCAATTTCATATTTTATTCATCATACATACTGACTTAAGTATCAGAGAGGTTGCCAAAACAATCCACCCGGTATTTCTTTTATCTTGTAGGTTCATACCCGAAGAATTATAATGTGAACAACATCAATAATAAATTTTTAAATATATAATATAGTTTTATTCAGAAATATTAATAATAAATTAAATTTAATAATTTATTATTACTCTTATTAAAGTTTATTTAAATTATTTAAAAAAATTATTTAAAAAATCATGGTAATATAGAATAATAAGGTATATTAGTTTAATTAATTAAAAAATTATAAATATAGTATGATGATATCCCTGTTATGTCTTTTAGTTTCCAGGCAAAGGTGGATATGCGGCTTTTAAGAACTTCTAGCATTTGAAGCGGCTTTCCTCTTCCAATGCAGAGCCTAACCTGACTAGCTTACCTTCTTCTAACTCCATAATAGTGACCTCTTCCACTAGTTCTGGGAAAAGGGTCTGCTCAGGTTTCTCCACAAGACTATAGGTAGGGAAGTCTGGCAGATTAACTTAGTGGACTGTTTGTAACATTTTTGGGTCGATTTCTAGCTACCTTTTGCAACTGCTATGCCTTTGATGGCGGGGAGTTTTAGGCACAGATGCGCCATATTAATAATCACTCCATGGTTATTTAGAATAGGTTGTCCAGTATCATATTGTACAATAGAGGGATGTCAACTATTGCAAACTTAGCATAGATCTCCCTTTTGAACTGCTCATCCCTCAAGAGTATGGTTAGGTTTGTGACACCTATTACTAGCATTGATTTATCTCTCAATCCCATCAAGGGTTAGGAAACTCGTGACAGATCCTTCTTCTTGTCCAAGCCCATTTTGTTAAATACTTTAAATGTTATCAGTTTCATGAAACTCCCTGTGTCAATCAAAATTCTCTTTACCACAAACCTATTCACTCTTGCTAAGATAACTAAAGGGTCAGAGTAAGGAGATGAAACCTTCTTGTCTGCTTCTAACTCGAAGTTAATTGGATGTCGGGATAACGCTTCTATTGCCATAATGTTTGCTTCCTGATAAGCTTGTCTTCCCCTCTTCCATTCGTCTCTCTGTGATTTAGGTCCACCCTATGATCATGTTAATTGTTCCCAGGGCCTCAGGATCGTCTCCTTCATTCCTGTCTTTTTCTTTGGGAGTTGTCCTAGTCCTCCTTCTTCATAATCTGCCCTTCCATCTTCCCTTTGGCGGGTGAACTTGTTTAAAGCTCTTTTTTCACAAGCTTTTCGATCTCTTCCTATAGATTTTGACATTCATCTGTGGTGTGGCTGCAACCATCATGAAATCAATAGAATTTGCTTGTCTCTTCCATTTAAAGTGTCAAGGTTCATTCTCTGAGGGTATTTGATGTGCTCACCATTCTTCTGAATTCACATGAGGACGCGAGACATACTTTTAGTTAAGGGGGTAAAGCTTCAAAACCTCTCTCTTTCCTTATCGCTTGGTACCTCCCCTCCCCTATCTCCAGATGCTCCCTTTCTATTCATGAACTTCTTCTTCTCTCTCTTTTCTACCTTCTGGGCTTGCTTTTCATCGTTTAACCATATATACTTTTGAGCCTTTTCCATCAGCTGGTGATAATCTATAGTCGGATTCTTGATTAAAGATTCCATGAACCTTGTGTTAAGACACCTCTTTTTTATTGCTTCGCAAGCTGTTTCATAATTCAGGTTGTTTACATGAACGACCTCCACATTGAATCTGTCTACATAGCTTCTGAGAGATTCTTCCTCTCCCTGTCTTTCCTTTTAGAGGTCAGAAGATAACTTTTTGGAAGGAATACATAGATGGATCGGTGTATTAGGCTTTCATAGGGCTGTAGTTTGGTCTTCCCACATGGGCTCAACTATGGCTTGGGTATCTGAGGCCCAACGGTTATCAAGTGTCCCTTTACCCGCTCATTAATTATTCCATGATTAATAAGGGGGTAAATCCCGAAGTCTAATTATTACTACACGGCTCTAGGAATACTTTTGTCAAAATATCTTCTCTCCGCATTTACCTATTTCAAATTCATACTTTTGATTTTATTCTCTATTCTTCTTCTTGCGCTGCTTCTGCTAGCTTGACTTTCCTTCTTCTCTGTAATCTTTGCTTCCTCGATTCGAGGTACGTCTCACTCTTCTCATGGCTTCCATTAGAATCCACGATGTTGTGGGTTTGATATCCTCTATTACCCCTTCTTCCCTTTTCAATTTATTCTCCCGTGAGTACGCTGATACCACTATCTATAGGATTAGGGCTCGCCTTCCTAATGAAAGGATTGTCTTTTCCAATTCACCTCCGGTGGGCTTAATAGACGCCTAGCGAGGACATAACTTAGTCTTCTTTATTAAGCAAAGCAACTTCGGGCTAACATTCCCTTTCACCCCTTTCTTCATCGAGGTCTTTCGTCACTTTGGAGTGACCCCCATATGTTGTCCCCCAATTCTATCCTCTTTATGTGTTGTTTTGAGTCAGTCTGTTTGTGTTGGGGTTTTGCCCCCTCTGTTGCATTGTTCTCTACCTTCTTCCGCCTTGTTAGATCCAACCATGGGTTTTATTATTTTGGTCCCTGGTTAGGGTTGTCCATTTTTGTAGGATATAAAGACTCAATAAAGGGTTGAGCTGATGCCTGTAACGACCCGGAAATCGGACCGCTATCGGCGCTAGGATTCAGATCGACTTAAGGTCGCCGAAACCCGTAGCAAGCCTAACATGCATCCTGTACATCTGATAAAATCCCATACATGATCATACATTTTCATAAAAACTTTAAACTTTTCATATACCAAGCTTGACCTGTGCATGCATCATAACTATAAGCATAAAACCCCATACTAGAGCCCTCATCAAATGCTCTAGTGGGTCAACATAACATACATCAAGCTTGGTTCAACATTTCTCATCATTAAAACATTTCATAAAGATCATGTACCAAAAGGGATTAACCATACATTAGGGCCAAGCACAATACTAGTCCTCATTATATTACTGAACAATACTTTATATTACATTACATGTCCACTACTAATCTATTACATAGACTATACCATAACCTTGCTGACTTCTCCATAGCTACCTGAGCTCCTGCAAACCTGGGGGTCAGGGGAGAGGGTGAGCTACAAAAGCCTAGTGAGCATAACAATAAAAACAATTTAATAAACATATGCTTTCATGGAATGCATCACAACACAAACAATTCACATCACGGATGGACTGACCCACAAATCCCTCTACTCTGTGCCCGGCCCTCGGTGGAGCTCCTCAGGTCTTCTATTACATAACATAATATCTAGAGGGTTAATGGGTCGTCCTGTTGTTCATCCCACCCACAATAAATAATGCAATGCATCATATTCGTGAGGTCTAATGCAACCAGCCTATTACATATACATGATGCATGAACATGCTTAAAACATTTAATTTCTCTAAATAAAAGATTAGTTTAGTTCTACTCACCTCTAGTTGACTCTGAACAAACTCTGAAGCAGCTACCTCACTGATGATCACCTCAGTTCCTCAGATCCGATCCTACACAGGTGGACTCAAATGAGGGACCAAACATACTCTAACATGACTCTAAACATCTCACCAAAAACCCCTAAAATATCATAAACATGCATGGAAAAACAGGCAAAGGGAGGCTGGGCAGGGGACTTTCGGCGGCAGGTTCGGCGGCCGAAGGTCCCTACAGAGCCGAAAGTCAAGCACTTTCGAGGGCAGGGTTCGGCGGCCGAAGGTCCTTCCAGAGCCGAAAGTCCAAACTTTCGGGGGCGAGTTTAGGCGGCCAAAACTGCCTCCCCTGGCAGGTTCGGCGGCCTAACCTTGCTTCAGCGGCCGAACCTGGATCCTCCTGGGTGGCAGAACCCGATTCCGCCATCCCACATTCAGCCATCCCAACTTCCCAACATGCATTCAACTATTCTAAAACATGCATAAACACTTATTCAAGCATATAGGGGCATAAAACTAGCCTAAACCCCAACAACATCAACATAGCATCCCATAAACATACATTTACCATCTAACTAATATAAACCCTAACATTATACATCTACTCTATACATGCATCAAAAACCCCTTAACCCTTCATAAAACTTACTTAAAAACATAAGAGAAGATGAGGATCTACACTTACCTCTTGAAGATCGAGAGGAGATGCGATCCCAAACTTGGAGATATGGAGGAACGAGCTCCGGGGGTCTCCAAGCTTCCAAACTTTGATCTTAGCTTAAAGTCTTCAAAAATATGGTAAAAACTCATAAAAATCTTGAAGGATTTGAGGAGAAAACACAAGATCAACAAGGGGGTGGCGGAGACTCACCTTGCCCGGAAATGGAGAGAGAAAACTCGCCCATTTTCGGACAGGGGGCCTTTTATAGGTGGCTGGCCAGACCACCTTCGGAGGCCAAAAGTGCCTCCGCAACTCCACCATGTTCGGCGGCCGAACATGAGATTCGACGGCCGAACCTGGGTTTCTCCTCCAAAATATTTTCTTTTAAAATTCAATTTTCTTTCTTCATTAAAACCATAAAAACATATAAAACATTTTAGAAAACCTTTATTTTACCCTTCTAGAAGGCTCCGACATCCGAGAAATTCCAAATTCCAATGGAGATTCCGCCGGAAGGTAGGAATTCCGATGTCGGGGTCTAGCCGAGTATTACAATGCCTTTGTAGTAGTCAAGCTGAAAGAGAGCTCATGGATCAACTGGGACATTATCTCTCTTGGGGGAAGTCCCTCAGGGTTGCAACAGCTTCCCCAAGCTGACCCTGTTAGACTAAGTCTATCTTCTTTGACTGACCTCTGTATGGAAGAAGTATGACGTCGAGAAGTGCATGTTCATGTCCAACCTCTAGAACTGCCTGGAAGCTGGTACTATTATTTTTCTACCTCTTCCTTGTTGTATTTGTTTTTGTTATTCTAAAGTCTAACTGGAATGACATCTCTTTTTCAGCTTATGTTGTTCCTATGGATAACATCAAGCTTTCGAAGAACTTCTCCTTGTCCCGAGAAAGCATGAAAGCCACACTAGACGCCTTCAAGGCTAGCAAGATAGTAGCGGACGTGACCCAAGAGGTCTTTCAAGCCGTGGCCCCCGTGACTGCAAACTGGACTACTGCCCCTGCCCCAACTTTGGCGTTGGTACCTGCCTCAAGGGGTCCTCGATCTGCAGCTTTGAGGGCTTCCATCCCTACTAAAGCATAGGCTTAAGCCAAAACTCTGGCAGCTCATAAACCGACTTCCAAGGAGCCTATTGCCCTTAGCGAGTCTTTCAAGAGCGATTCAAAGGAGGGCACTGGGGTTGCCTCTTCTGTGGGGGCCATTGTGATTGGAGGGGCAGCTAACAAGCGAGCCCAGACCTTCAAACCTCAGAGCCTGCTACTGAAGGTAGGGCTGCCAAGTGAGCTCGTACTATGGAGCCTATGAAGACAGCCCCTCCCCCCTCCGCTTACAAAGGGAAGAAGGCAGTGGAGCAGTCATCTTTAGCTCCTGACAATGAGCTTTTGAATGCTGTTGAAGTGAATCCTGAGTCTATGCTGGCTTCAACAGTAGATGCTCTATGACAAAATGTTTTGCGGGACTCCGGATGCTTCGGATCCCCGTTTCTTGGCTCTCATCAGCTATCTTGCCTGCTCCACCAAGCAATAGGCAACGTTCAACACTCATTCTTTGGATGACCTCGGGGACAGCTTGAGGGAGATGTTCCTCATGGTAAGCCATCTATTTTTCTCAAGGATATTTCTAGCTTCTTTGGCTTTTTTTAACTTTGTTTTCTTTTCTTGTGGCAGGCCTTTAGGATATTCCTTGAGATTGATGCCCGGAACCTGTCTTTTCAGAGCTCGGTAGAGCAGCACATCGCTGAGGAGCACTTGGATGAGAATATAGCTGCCACTGGTGAGGCCCATAGACAAATCATTGAGTTCAAGGGGGTTATTGAGGACCTCACCAAGCAACTGGGGGAGATGAGGGAGGAGGTTGCCCAGGCCTCTCAATGACTTTATGTAGTTGAGTCTCAGCGAGACAAGGACTTAGCACAGCTGTCCTCTTTAGAGGAGTCCTACCATCAATGTGATGAGGCCTTAGCTCGCACTGCTGTCCTCCAGCAGCAACTCAGCAAGCACATTGAGGATTTGAAAGGCATGGCTTCGGCGGCTGAGGAGTCTCATATCCAGCAACAACAACTCCGTCAAGAGGTCACTGCTCTAGAGGAGAGGTGTTCTGCATTATTGAGGGATGCCCGGGCTGCAGGGAATAGGGTCTAGCAAGCTTGTGAGGAGCATTTGTGAGAGTATAAGGAATCTGCCAAGCTGAAAGCTAAGATCCAATAGACCTGCGAAGCGCAACTTGAGGAGTATAAGGCCTCTGAGGAGATGAAAGAAAGAGTATACGGGGAGGCCTTCCGTATGTTCGCTTCGGGCTATAATCAAGGCCTTAAGGCGGCCAAGGATGCCCCCTCCACTCCTTTGGCAGACTTACGAGCTCCTGAAGTGGACTTTGATGGCGAGGAGGTGTACTATGGAGAGGACGATAACCCTTTGCCCAAAAATGCTCCTCGCTTGCCTTTTGGACCTCAGAGGGAGAATACTGTAAACAAACCTTTGAATGATTTAGTTAGCTCTAGTTTCCCCTCCCCTGTTGCCTCTGTAACTCACTCCAATAATCAATAAAGATTTATCTTTTATTATTTTTCCTCTGTCTATTTTTGTATTGAATTTACTTGTATGTTTATACTTAAGCTGTTTTTGTATAGCCTGTAAATGTCATCGAGCTTTCAGCTCGTTAATTTAATTTATTCGTATATCTATACTTAGGCTGTTTTTATGTGAATAACTTGTGAAATTTACCCGACTGGCAGCTTGTCAGCTTAATTTGTTTGTATTTATATACTTAGGCTGTTTTTATATATATAGCTTGTGAGCTTTGCCGGAATCTCAGCTCGTTAATCTTACTTTATCTGTACTGCATCTTTCTTGTTGTGTTATTTCTCCCTTTTACTGAAGGCCTTAGCATTTTTCGCTTTATGCTTTCTTGAAGCCTTTATCTGGGCTAAGGTTGGTTTTCTTACAGCTCTTTATTTTAGCTCGTACTGCCCATTAGCTAACTGAGTCTTTTAATTCTCATATAGTCTTGCCTTCAGGTTTTTGTGTGTTTTCCTCATGTGTTTTTTCTATCATTTGTGCGCTTTTTTAAGGAGCTTAGGAATAAAATTTATTTTTATCTTAATATTTGATTGGTTTTGTTTGCCTATGAGCCTCAAGGGCACTGAGCTCATTTTTTATAGTCGGTATGGCGCTTTGGCTCTGTGAGCTTTGAATTAGCTTTTTTGGTAGGCAATATTGTTTTATGAAGTGGTCATTAGGATGCTTTAGACTAATTTCTTTACACACTAGGCTCTTTCATGAGATTGGGATCTCGTTTTACTATGGTCCGAGCCCTTTAACTAGGTTAGAGCTAGGCTTTCTACTGATATTCCTGCAATTCGCGCCTTTTGGTGAGGTCATATTCGAGTTTTTCACTTGTGTTCTTGTGATCTAAACTTTCGTGTGAGGTCGGAGCTAGGTTTTTGTTTGTTATTTCTGTACGATCCGAGCTCTTTGTATGAGGTTAGAGCCAGGTTTTTATTTGTTTGCTGAGTCTTATGTGCACTGAGGTCCTCTTTAGGGTCGGCTGTGTATTTTTCAGTTTTTCTTCCTTGGGCTTATAGCCTTTGTTGATGTTGGGCCTTCATTATTGGTCTCTATTCTCCAACCGGTTTCGTAGTACTGGTAGTCATATTCCGAGACCGATCACCCATCTCATTGGGGTCTTTATTTTCCAGCCAGTTTTGTGGTACTGGTGGTCATGTTCCGAGATTGGTTATCTACCTCACTGAAGGCTTCATCTTTCTAGCCGATTTTGTGGTGTCGGCGGTCATGTTTCGAGACTAGTTACCTACCTCACTGGGATCTTCCTCTCCTTAGCTGGTTTTGTGGTGCCGGGGTCATGTTCCAAGATCGGTCACCTACTTCACTGAGGGCTTCGTCTCCCCAGCCGTTTTTGTGGTGCAGGCGGTCATGTTCTGAAATCGGTCACCTACCTCACTGAGGGTTTCGTCTCCCTAGCCAGTGTCGGCGGTTATGTTTCGAGACCAGTCACTTGCCTCACTGGGGTCTTCCTTTCCTTAGTTAGTTTTGTAGTGCCGATAGTCATATTCCGAGATCGATCACCCACCTCACTGAGGGCTTCGTCTCCCCAGCCAGTTTTGTGGTGTCGATGGCCATGTTCCGAGACCAGCCACCTACCTCACTGTGGTCTTCCTCTCCTCAGCCAGTTTTATGGTGCCCGGGGTCATGTTCCGAGACCGGTCACCCACCTCACTAAAGGCTTCATCTCCTCAGCTAGTTTTATGGTGCCGGCAGTCATATTCTGAGACCGATCACCTACCTCACTGGGGTCTTCCTCTCCTCAGCCGGTTTTGTGGTACCAGGGGTCATGTTCCGAGACTGGTCACTTACCTCACTGAAGGCTTCGTCTCCCCAGCTAGTTTTGTAGTGTCGGCAGTCATGTTCCGAAACTCGTCACTTACCTCACTGGGGGCTTCAGTACTTGCTCAAAGATACTAATAGGGGGAGAAAGATAACAATTTTATTCATGTTTCTAAAAAAATAGTAGTTATATTGCATGCCTTTACGGGAAATACCTCTTCAAGTGTTAGATATTTCAGGCGTGAGGCTTCGGATTTCCTTGCAGGTCTTCAATTCCGTATACCCCAGGTCTGATTATCTTGGTGATTCTGAATGGGCATTCCTAGGTTGACGCTAGCTGCCCTACAACTACTCTCTTTCTTGTTGCTTCCAATCTCCTCAAGGCCAGGTCTCCTACCTTCAAGTTCCTCTTACGGACTTTCTAGTTGTAATATCGGGTTGTCTTATGTTGATAAGCCGTTGTTCTTATTTGGGCATCGTGTCTGATCTCTTCTAGAGCATCCAGATTGCTTTTCAGCTTCTCCCCATTAGTGTTTTCATCACTAAATTAGACTTGGTGAGTGGGAATCTATAGCTCTATGGGGACTACAGCTTCTGTTCCAAACGCTTACGCGAATGGTGTCCCCCTATTGGTGTCTGAGATGTGGTCCAGAGTGCCCATAGGATGTTGTGTAGCTCGGCAGCCCAATTTTTCTTAGCACCATCCAACCGCTTCTTTAGCCCTTGGAGGATAGCCCGATTTGTCACTTCAGTTTGGCCATTTGTCTGCAGGTGAGCCACTGAGGAAAACTTGTGCCATATACCCAAGTTCCTCATGAAATCTCTGAAAGAGTTGCAGTTGAACTGCTTTTCATTGTCCGATATTAGCATCTTGGGTATGCCAAATCGGCATATAATGTCTCCCCAAATGAAGTCTATCACCTTTCGAGCTGTGATAGTGGGCACAACTTCTGTCTCAGGCCACTTGGATAAGTACTTTATTGTCACTATCACGAATCTTTTCTGCCCTACAGTCTTAGAAAACGGGCTTATGATGTCTAACCCCCATTGTGAGAACAGTCAGGGGCTAGTAGTACCCCTGCCAAAATATCTTATTTTTCAATGTAGTTGCCCCTTTGTGAACTCCGCAAATCCCTTGATGTATCTTTCGAATTACCCTGGCCACCTCTTTCGGGCCTATACACCTCAGCTACGAGCTGGATTCCTTTCGGTATAAGGTTCCCCTCATCGCTTGGTAGTTGGCAGCTTTAGCTAGGACTCTCCGGGCTTCTGCTTTATCTTGGGGTAGCTTCCCGACTTCTAGATATTCTAGGTATTCTAAGTATGGGATCATCCAGCTCTGTTCTTCATTGATTTGCATGACGGGGAGTGGCTTTTTGAAGATAGGGATATCTAGTTGTTGCACGTATACTTCATCTGGAAGCTATTCTAGTTCCTCTGCATACAACTTACTGAGCAAGTCTACTTCTTCATTCTCTTCCGGGGTATCCTCCGATATTGCACAATGATCCCCTGCTCGTGGAGCTCAGCTTCTAGAGTTCATACCCTGGTGAGATATTTCTGCATGATGGGATCATTTGCCTAGTATACTCCTGTTATTTGATTTACAACGAGTTGGGAGACACTATTTATCCTGAGATCAGTTGCCCCCACTCCTAAGGCTATTTGCATCCCATTTATAAGAGCTTCATACTCTGCTATATTATTAGATGCTAGGAACCAGAAGCGTAGAGCATAACCCACTTTGAATTCATCTAGCCTTTTCAATAGAACTCCTGCCCCACTGCTTGTAGAACTTGATGCTCCATCTACAAATAGGTTCCATCTGAACTCCTGTGGCTGTTGATCCCCTCCTTCTCTTCTACCAAGCTCGGTGATGCTTCACTTTGTTCTTCTTTATCTGAGCTGAAGGAGCATTTGGCTATAAAGTCAGCTAAGACTCAGGCTTTGATGGCCGTCCGAGGTCGATAAATAAAGCAATACAGACTGATTTCCATGAACCAGGCTAGCATACATCCTGAAGTCTCAGGCCTATGTAAGATTTTTTTTCAGGGGTTGATAAGTCATTACCACCCCCTGGTGGCCCTCCAGATACATTCTAAACTTCCTCACCACCAATAACAAAGAGAACGCTAGCTTCTTAATATTCATGTACTTGACCTCGGCATCTTTGAGTACCTTACTGACGTAGAAGATAGGCTTCTGGACCCTTATACAGGTTGGCTCAGGCATTTTCAATATAGCTTCTACCTTCTCCAAATTCGACTTTATGCCCTTTCCACTGACCATATAGCCCAGAAGATTTCCCCCTCTAATAAAGTAAGCACACTTTGTCGGGTTCAACCTCATCTTGCATCGTTGCAATACCCCGGAGATCTCTTCCAGGTCGGCCAGATGTTGCTGGAAGGTATGGCTTTTAACCATCATGTCGTCGACATAGACTTATACATTCCTCCCTATATAATCCTTAAAGATCTTATTCATCAACCGTTGATATATTGCTCCAACATTTTTCAATCCGAAAGGCATAGCCCTGTAACAGTATGTCCAATCTTCAGTTATAAAGGAGGTCTTTTCCTCATCCAACCTGTCCATAGAGATCTGGTGATACCCTGACATAGCATCTAGGGATGATAAGTAATCAAAACTGGCCGTAGAATCTACCATTTTATTAATATTTGGGAGGGGATAACAATCTTTTGGGAAGGTCTGATTTAAATCAGTGAAGTCTATACACATTCTATATTTTCCATTAGCCTTTTTTACTAGCATAGGGTTGGCTAACCACTGTGGGTACATGACTTCCTTAATAAATTCAGCCTCCTCTAACTTCTGCATCTCTTCACTCGTGGTCTGTTGCTTCTCTTTCCCAAACACTCTCTTCTTCTGCTTCACCGGCTTGGCCCTAGGGAGAATGTTAAGTTTGTGGGTCATCACCTCAGGATCAATCCCCGACATGTCTGAGGGCTTCCAGGCGAAGCTTGAGGCATGTCTTCTAATCAGAGCTATTGCCACCTCCTTTTGGTCCTTTTCCAAGCCTGAGTTAATGCTGTAGAACTTGTCGCTTTCTTCCTCAGACAGTGGGAAGGTCTCTAGCTTATCTACCAGTTCAGTCCTGACCTCTTTCTTCTCATCCCAGACCTCCATGACTTCAGGGCTTATGTCTTCCGACTGGGCGCTCGGTTCCTCTACCGTGGCCAGGTATACAGCCCTAGCCTGCTCCTACCTTCCCCGGACTACCCCCACTCCTGCTTCTATCGAAAACTTTATGGTTAGATACCGAATGCTGGCAATTTCTTCAAAGTCATACAACATCGGCCTTCCTAGGATGGCGTTATAGTTCAGGGATAGCTTCATCACGAGGAATACTGCGCAGTGAGTTCGGGATAGGGGTGGTTCCCCTAGGGTGAGGGCCATTTTAAATTTTCCCTCCACTGCCATTGGAGTCCCCCCTATCCCTTGATTGGAGCTTGGTCCCTAACCAGTTGTTCCTCTAGTATGTTCATCTGCTGGAAGACTCGGTAGGGCAATAGGTTCACTTTGCTACTGTCATCTACTAAGACCTTTCGGACCCTAAAGTTGTCGATGATGGCCTCTATGACTAGGGTGTCATCATGGGGCATCTGCACTCCCGAAGCATCCTCCGGAGAGAAAGAGATGGTTATTGGGGAGTATCCCACAATCTGCATAACTTGGGCACTGCTCCCCTCTTCATTCCTACTTCTCTTCTTTCCCCTTCTGCTCATACGGCCTCCAGTCCCCCTCAACGATCATGTTAATTGTCCCATTGGAGCTGTCATTCACCGGTCTCCCTATCTGTCTCTGGGGCCTTTCTACCGCTGCATTCTGCTGTGGTCTCTGACCCTCCAACTTTTTTACGAAAATTTTGAGGTGTTCCCTCTTGATGAGCCTCTCTATCTCATTTATTAACTAATAACAATCATTAGTGTCATGGCCATGAGTCCGGCGGTACTGGCAGTACTTATCTGGGTCTCTCCTGTTTGCTTCCACCTTCATCAGCCTGGGCCACTAAATGAAGTCCTTGTCTTGGACAGCTACGAGCTCCTCGGTTCTAGACATGTTCAAGGGAGTAATCACCTCAGGAATCCGAGGTTAGTAGGGTCTCTGCTCCTTCCTCTCCCACCAGTGTCTATTTAATGCTTCAGGCCCTCGATCTTGCCTCCTCTCTTGCCTGTCTGGCTACTTGTCCTCCATAGTTTTTCCCCTGACTCCTGCTTCTATGGCAAATCTGCTAGTGGTTAAGATATCGTCTTGTCTTATGTATTTTTCTGCTCTCTTCATCAGCTCTGCCAGGGTAGTAGGTGACTTTCTGCACAACGATCTAAAGAACTTCAGGGAGGTGGTCCCTTTTTGCGTAGCTTCTGCTGCTCTGGCTTCATTGAGCTCAGGAATTTGCAGAGCCTCTAAGTTGAACCTAGCCACGTATTCCTTGAGGGATTCATTCCTCTCCTGCCAGATTGTTTCCAAGTAGCTTGTTTTTCTTTTAGCTGGGACCCTGGTGATAAAATTACTGATAAACACACTGGTTAGGTCCATAAAACTTTTGATGCTTCCTGCTTCCAGACTGTTGAACCATGCTCGGGCTGGTTCAGTAAGGGTGATGGGAAAAACTTTACACATCAGGGCATCTGAGTGAGTCTGAAGCTCCATAAATATTTTGTAGTTCAGGACATGCTCCCGAGGGTTCCCTATGCCATTATATGCGGTCATTATCGACATTATGAACTTTTTGAGAATAGTTTCCTGCTGCACCCATCTTACGAATGGGGATGAGGTTGGTAGTAGGGGGCCGCTATTGTCTCGGGCCCCTAACTCTGCTAGGAGTTGCTCCTTCAGTCTCTTTAGCTTCTGATCTACATCTACCTCTTTTCTCCTTGGCCTTTTCTCCAGGTGGTAGTTTCTCTCCAACTCTTCACTTTCTGAATTTTTCGCCGGCTCAGAAGAATAGCTTTCGGCCCCATTATTCTTAATGAGCTCCCTTACTATCCGACCTCTTGCCCTGGCCATAGGCTCATTCCTCCTGTTGGCCTCTCCGTCTCCATCACCTGTCCTTCTGCTGTTTTGCTGACGGGCTTGGTAGTTTAGCATGGGTTGAGGCTCATTGACGTTGAACCCTTCGATTACTGGTGGTATACTCAACGGGGTGCTGAGTCCCCTCTATTGCAATATCTGCCCTATACAATGAGCAGTGTTTTGGAGTTGGAGAGCCATGTTTTGTAGCTCCTAGTTAGATAGGGTGGTTCGAGGCATGGTTCATGTCGAGCTTGGTGAGGGGTTAAACAAGATAGGTGGTTGATTTAATGGGGCGGTAAGGTTGAAAAATGAAAACCGTGGTCCTTCCTGAGCAGAGCTCAAATCGTTTGGGGTATTTTCGGTGTGGTTTTCACCGTAATTGATCATGTGGATCTCAGTGGGTATGATGAGAATGAGAACTCCGGTGATGAAAAGATCTTTGTTGTTCCCCATAGACGGCACCAATTGATGTTATGAGATCCAGTTAAGGGTAGGATTAAGGTGTGTATTTGTGAACTTAGTCCAGATGGTTCATACTTTCCTTCCTTTATTCTTTTTCCTTTTATCCCCTAGTGACGCATAACCGCCATCCTACTACAGTACAACACGTTATTATGATACAAGACCATATGTACAGACATAATTATGATACAGGACTATATGTATGGACGTACTGCGTCATTTTTCATCGTCAGACAACCATTTAATTCCCTCCAGCGCCTGTGCAGACCTAATCCGAATATATAGGAATCTGTTACCTTATTAACCCATCAAGTCAGCTGAGCTGGGTCCCTATCAGTTGGACTCAAGTCTTATTCTGTCCAGCCTGCTTGCACAGAGTCTGGATTGTACTTACATAGATAGATCGGCATATTAGACTTTCACAGGATTGCAGTTTGGTCTTCTTGTATGGGCTCAACTTGAATATCTGAGATCCAACAATTATCAATACAAATTCTCAAAATAAGGTTATCAAAAGAAAAAGCATGCATCTTTTTTAGCTAAGCTGGTCTTTTTCAGTAAAAGTTTATATTTATTTTTGGGTTGACGCAGTCTAACACTTGTTTTTCATGGTGACATTTAGGGATGAAAACCATTCAGATATTTTCGGCCACCGATCTGATTGAGCTATAATAAAACCTGTTTGAGATTTTATGATCATATTTAAGGTGAGTTTGGATTTAAAAATATTAATATTCTCAATGAGTTTAGCTTTATGCATTGGGTGTCATTGACCGAATCCATTCATTAGTATAAAGCATATGTCTTATAATAATATTTATAAATTATTTTTTATATATTTCATTTAAAAATTAAATATTGTTTTAGAAATATTAAATTTTTAAATGAAAATAATTAATGAAAATTGTTTTACATAAATTATTATTTAAAATATATAAGATTAAAGGCATTAAGATTTTATTTGGATGATAATAATAAAGTTTTAAGCTGTTTAAATAATTTAAAATAATTTTTAATTAGATTTAAAATGAATTCAAATATTAATAATATTAATCAAATTTAAATTTTAATAAAATGATTTTTGCAAGCACTCAACCTATTTTCGTCTCTAGTGACATTGTTCTTTTTTCCCTGTATCTTGGACAACTGTTCATTTTTCATGCATATCCTTTCTCACCAAGGAAAAATCTCATATTTCCAGATTATTGAACTGTTCATTTTGTATAATTTTCAGAAACAAATGACAATGAGAATATTTTACAAGAAAAATTCCATACACTTCACATCTAAATCTAAATGCTTTCTTGTTGGCTAAGCACTCAAGTATAATGGGAATTTTGAAATGATAAATGTAGAACCAATGCTGCATTGAACTGGCTAAACTGCAAACTAATCAAGTTACCTTTTCGTTTTTGCGTCTGTGTTGTCGAGCCTTGATGATGATTGTGATCCACCGCCTAGTGCAGCAGCAGCAGATTCAACGTGTGTAAGAAGATATTCGTAAATCTTCTTCCTAAGTCTGTCCACTGTCTCTGATGAAACATGGGGTGTTTCTCCTTCATCCTTGTTTGAACCCATCCCATCTAACCAGTCATTCACACTCTTCAGCTGAGTCAACATGCCTGCTATTTGACTATTATCTGACAAAGTTGAGGAATCCACGTCGGCATCCAAGAATCTATCAACAAATCCCAGGAACCAATCCTGGGATTCCATTTGCAACATTTCAGCCAAGTCCACGGCCTCGTCAAGGCCGCTTCCTCTGGTCCACTCAGGTGGAGGTTGGTGCGGCATCTTCTGACTGACGGCAGAATTATCCCCTGATTTGCGAAAAGCTCCTGTGGCTACAAGCTTGGAGCCAACAGATGGACGGGTTTTCCCTTGAGTTTTTGTTGATGGATTCTTCGAAGAATTTTCAAGGACTAAAACAGGTTGATTACTAGCGGTAGTCTTTTGGCCTTGCGTGGGAGCTGAAGTTGTTCCTTTTGTAAATACAGAAAAAGATGACAGATTGGTGGCCAATGCAGCTTGAACCCAAGAGGCTGCACATTTGCGTCTCTCTGATGTGATCTTTAGTACTTCTTCTGATGGGTTGTCATCAGGATCTGGAGATGAATCAACTGTAATAGTTTTAGACAGAGAATCGGCTATTGTGCGAGCATTATTCAAGCTTGCATGGAGGGTCAAGAACTGCTCCACAGCAGGTTGTGGGTTATCTTCTTTAGCAGAGGAGGTTAGCTCAGAGTATATGCTGCAAAAATGAAGAAAAAAGAATCAAGAAATAAAACTTTAAGCAAATTGTAGATATATCCAAAAAATTATGTATATATTGTACAGAGAAACCTAAAATAAGATGACCTTCAGAAATACATTAGTTCTCAAATGCAAACATCAGAAAAGATCCTCATTCTTATCGATTAAATTTCAGCATAGAGATGGTCTTATACTTGTCCACACGTTCAAGTTTACTAAAATTTGTGCAAGGGATAGAACTAGAGATACAAATTAGAACTTTTAGGTTGAGAAATCCCTTAATAGTTGACACTACAATCAAATTTAACTCGCTTTGTTTCCTTCCATGGTGAATCTGTCATAACGAACTGAGAAAACTTCACTTCCATGCCATCGCCTAACATTGCTGAATTGGAATTGGTCGCACAAACTTCCCATATTGCTAAAACAGTGGTATTATTTAAATGAATTCCCTCTTTCTTCTTGAACTACAGTCCTTTTAGGATATCTAGGGACTCCACACTCCAACACTTCCTTTCCATTGCTACAGTAAATTTGAACCCTCCTCCTCCAATAAGTTTATACAAAGCAAATGTTCAGTGAATGATGCTAAATTTTCCTTTCTCCCACTTTCCTCTCCAAAACATAGGGATTATGAAATTTGCACAACGTATGGTTCTTTACAAGCAAATGAAATGACAAACATAACTCAACCACATATGTTCAGTATCATGGTTTCATTATGAAAAATAACTGTAGCTGTGATAGTCGTCCATGATGTCGAGTTAGGCACCATTGTCCATCTCTATCTAGGTGGACAAGACATTTTTGTGATTGCTCAGCAATCAGTTTGAAAACCACAGCTTCACTCATTTTATGATCTTCTCATTTCATTTAGACATTCAGCAATAGCATCAGAATCTAGAAGGAAAATGATTCCTTACTTTCATATTTCAAAATTCAACCAAAGGAATAACAGCCACTCCAGTTACCTTAATAGTTTCCTTCTCTAGTTAGGTAGCTTCCATACTACAATGGACACTGATGCTTTATAATCTTAATGTAACTTATTTCCATCTACAATTTGATTCTATTCCATAACTTTGCATGGAGTGGTAGAAAGGATCTTCAATCATTACACCTTCCATTGGATGATGCAACTTGCCAATAGTTACGTTGAATGGCGAAAAAGAATTGGCGCGGCTAAACTTAACCTATTGGGATAAAGACTAAGCTGAGTTGAATTGAATTGAATTGAGATCAGTGTTTTTAAAATTGAACCAGTTAGTATCAACTGATTCAACTTGGTGAAAAAATGGTCATAAAATTTTAGAAGTTAGGGAAACAAATATTTAAATACTGTCAAGAAAAAAAAAAGTAACAAGATAAACACAAAAGTCACTGAAAAGAAAAATAAATAAAACTAAACCAATTGTACTCCAGTTAGAAATTTAGCTGGTCCAACTAGCTGTTCTTGTCTGGCTTTCACTTGTTGAGAATACTTTTCTATGGTATCGTGTATAGCATTGGTCATTGGCAACTTTTCAAAATAGATTGCTTCTCCTTGGAAAGTATCTAAATGACCAAAAAACAACTGTACTTCAAGGTGTTCTAAAATGTAGCTTTTAAAAAAAAACTTATCAATTTGGTCATCTACTTCATTGGGGTAACAAAATTACTACACTTACTATAGAGTTAAGCAATGATAACAGTAAGTTGACATGGCATGATTGTAAGCTCTCTCTCTCTCTCTCTCTCTCTCGAGCGACAATGAGGCCAAGATAAAATAAAGTGAGGAATTGAAACCAAAGCAGATAATTAAGAAGGTGGAGTTAATGCATTTCTCGAAATCTTAAAAAGAAACTGAAGAAATTTCAACTCTATAAATAATAGAATGTCTACATGACTCCTAACCTAATGCCCAGCACCAAACCCTCCCTCCTCTCTTCTGATTGGAGAGAAAGACAGGGAAACTGAGTCACAAAATCGACAAAGTACCATAATATCCATGACTCCTAATTCCCTGCAATATCCCGTCCTCCTCTCTTCTGTTTGGAGAGAGAGTGTCACATATTATAGGAAAAGCGTAAAGTTAATAAGAAGTTAGTTGAGAATTAGTTGAATGCTGTCATGTATTCTAGGAAGAAATATAGAAACAAGAGGGATTTAAATGTATAGCAGGGAATATTACAGCTATTTAGGTTGTTATAGCTAGTAGTGAGGTTGTTATATCTATGAGTGTACAGCTGTCAAGTTAGTTACTGAGAAATAGTGTATATCTCAGCACAGCACACATGCAAGGGCATTCCATTTTCATCAATACATGTACACCTTACCTCCTTCCCTCTAAAACCTTCTTCTCTATCCAAACAGTCACTTCTTCTCTATTTCTCTCTATTCTGCCTTATTTCAACCTGTTAGAGCTATTGCCCTAACAAGTCCCTTGGCGAGAAAGGTTGTCTGGGCAGTTATTCTGTTGTGAGCAGTTAATTCCAGCTGCTATATGTGCTGAGAAGAGTCTTCCACGAGATTATACAAGAATTATCAGAAATAGTATCTCTCTCTCTCTATTCTCTCTTTACCTCCATCTCCCTATTCTCTATTCTTATCTCTTCCTACCTCTCTTTATTCTTCTTCTAGCATTCGGTCTGTTAGGTATCCTAAACCCTAACGGAGAGACAGAACAAGGAGATAGTTCTGGGACAACTAAGTCACGAAATGAACAAAGTACCATAATCTATTATTGCATTTTAGCATGCAGGGGAGGAGGAGAATTTGTTGATGTATTTTAGGATGCGGGAGAGAAGGGGAGGAGGAGAACACTGCCTTTAACACATCCATAGAAATATCTTTAGCAAAGCAACAACTATATGCTAGTATATTTCTGCAATATTATATATTCAAATACTTGAACCACATATAGATTTACACAAATAGATGGAACAAGAAAAATCTTATGGGATTAGTTGCAAATTATGGATGAAACACTTCATAATCAACATTCTTTCAACACATTCTTTTGCGTACTTATATGCAACAATTCTAGTGCAATTATGCAAAAATAAAGCATAAAGAAAGCATCACCTATACGTTTCTGCTGTCAATTGACAGCAGAAGAGAGGGAAGAATCACAAAGAATTAGAACAGGTAAAAAATAAAAAAGCATTTTTTTAAAAAAGAATGAAACTAGAAAAGATAAACAACAGTATGTGCAACCAAAAATTCTTAGCACTCCACATTTACAGCATATGCCATGAAAACTATTTTTTTTTATATATTTTGATGAAGTATACAAAAATTCTATCATTAAGCTATTGTGTCCCCTATCTAGACCATTCGAATTATGTAAGGGATGTCCCTGATATTTTAATTCTGTTTTCAAGAATGCATGGTACCGGTTCATGGTCAATTATGTAAAGAACCTAAACACTGAAGCAGACAAAATATTCCATTTCAAAAAAACTAACTGCAAAAGCCCAAGAAAATGTGGGCCTACATGAAATAAGCATTGTTCTTTATCCAAGGAAGAGTAATACATTTTAAGAGAATTTTTTTGGATTGTAATTGATTATGATGTTAAATCATAGTGAATAGATATTATATATTTAGTTAGCTTCTTAACTATTTGCTTTCTACGAATTGTGGTCCTATATAGCAAATTGATGGATGGCTCATAGTTACCTAAATCGTGGTACTCTCAAGTCATGGCAAGGGTATGTTTTATGTGGTATGCGGTATGTCAAAGAATAAAATATAGGATACATGGGGGTAGGCTTAATAGATACGTTAATTCGATTAGTTGTACTTTTAGTTGATTGCGCCAATTTAATTTGGGGCAGGTAAATTATGTTTATGCAATATAATATAATGTTCACATAATTAAATATATGACTAATAATTGATAATATTTATATTTTCTAAAAATATTTTAAAGTTTAACTAATAAAATAGTAATTTATACTATCAAGTTAATATTGCCACCTATTCCACTAGCATTTAAATCTACTATCTGTATCTTAAAATCTTTTAGAATGTATTTTCTTCTTTTATTTTTCCTTTGTTATAGCCCTTCCACCTTTTTGTTTCTTGTTGGAACATCTATTTTGGTGACCCGTATCGCGTCTTCCAATGATTTGGGATGCAAATCGCATTTCGGTAGGAAGTATTTGGAATGCAGTTGGTAGGAGGGTTGAGAGAATCCTGTAACCATGGGATGGCTTGCTAAATGGCATTGAGGAAAACACAAGATCACAATTTCAAACTATAAATATTTAATCAGGATTTCACATTTAGTTTTTTCAAACTATGTACCTAGGATCCTCAAGTACAAGCAAATCCATGTGAAGTACTGTAGGAAAAGCTAAACTATTAGAGATCTCTTGTATAATAATATCATTTGATAGGAAAAACAGCTC